>NW_022437141.1:698724-734968 GCF_009761245.1 Sapajus apella | reverse complement strand
ACACACACACACACACACACACACACACACACACACACACACACACACACACACACACACGTCTCTCTCTCTCTCTGACCTGTTCTTTTTCAGTTATAATTACCTAAGTTACCAAATGGAGAAGTCAGGAAGTAGGCCTGGAAGTAAGCCTATTCAGGGCCAACAAGTTCACTGTCCCCTTGCCCTCTTACCTGTCTTGAATACACATGCATATCCACCCTAAGCCAGGCTGCAACACTGCCCTGATGTTACCCTGCTGCCTTTGGTTAGGGCTGGGCTGCTTACTTGGCACTGGCAACAGGGCAGGCAGTGACTCACTCAGCACTGCTAGAAAGCATCTTCCTGCCTGGCGCCCCCCTCTGTGAATCTGGGCCCTTTTTTCCCTAACTTGCTATTCATCGCAGCCCCCCAATGTCTGGTTTGGGAATCTAATTCCTTTTTACTTAAGTGGCTTCCCTAGATTTAGATTCTAAAGAAGAAGTGAAGAAGTCAGCAGGCCTTTTTTGCTTATTATCTTGTTTGGAGGTTCCAGTTTCTTCACATCTGAACTTCATGAGGATAAGGGCATTGACTTTGCAGCTGTTAGTGTGTGCCCAGGACCTAGTCTGCGCTATCATAGCACATAGACTGAGCTGTCAGTGAAGGCTACCTGGCCTCAGGACTCTCTTTTCAAGCCTCTTACTTTGCTCCTCTTTGTTGTTTTCTAGGGGCTCAGCTAGGAGTTTCCAGGTACCTGGGAAAATGCCAGAAGAACTCACCAGGTGCCAGGAGGCATCCCTTTTCCGGAAAGTCCTTTTACTTGGATCTGCCTGCTGGCAAGAATCTCCAGTTTTTGACAGGGGCCATTCAGCAGCTGGGCGGGGTAGGTAACCTGCTCTTCTGTGGTACCATGTGCCTTTGCAGGTTGTAGAGCAGGAGTTGGTTAGGGATTATATCTGGGGTTTCCAGGTATTTTCTTTTTCTTTTTCTTTTTTTTTTTTTCAAGATGTTCTTTTTTTTTTTTTTTTTCAAAATGGAGTCTTGGTCTGTCACCCAGGCTGGAGTGCAGTGGCACGATCTTGGCTTACTGCAACCTCTGCCTCCTGGGTTCAAGCAATTCTCCTGCCTCAGCCTCCCAAGTAGCTGGGAGTACAAGCTCACACCACCACGCCTGGATAATTTTTGTATTTTTAGTAGAGACGGGGTTTCACCATGTTGACCAGGCTGATCTCGAACTCCTGACCTCGTGATCCACCTGCCTCAGCCTCCCAAAGTGCTGGGATTACATGTGTGAGCCACGGCGCCTGGCAGTTTCCAGGTATTTTCAATGTTCTCACTACATTTCCTAAAGCAATTTTAAATAGAAACTATTGTTTTGGCCAGGCAGAGTGGCTCCCACCTATAATCCCAGCACGTTGGGAGGCCAAGGCAGGTGGATCACTTGAGGTCAGGAGTTGGAGACCACCTTGGCCTAAATGGCAGAACCCTGTCTCTATTAAAAATACAAAAATTATGGCCGGGTGCGGTGGCTCACGCCTGTAATCCCAGCACTTTGGGAGGCCGAGGCAGGTGGATCACGAGGTCAAGAGATCGAGACCATCCTGGTCAACATGGTAAAACCCCGTCTCTACTAAAAACTACAATGGGCATGGTGGTGCGTGCCTGTAATCCCAGCTACTCAGGAGGCTGAGGCAGGAGAATTGCCTGAACCCAGGAGGCGGAGGTTGTGGTGAGCCGAGATCGCGCCATTGCACTCCAGCCTGGGTAACAAGAGCGAAACTGCGTCTCAGAAAAAAAAAATACAAAAATTAGCTGGGCATCGTGGCAGGTGCCTACAGTTCCAGCTGCTCAGGAGGCTTAGGCAGGAGGATCACCTGAACCTGGGAGGTAGAGGTTGCGGTGAGCAGAGATTGCTCCACTGCACTCCAGCCTGGGAGACAGCGAAACTCCGTCTCAAAAAATAATAATGATAATAAATAAATAAATAAATAAATAACATTTTAAAAATAAAAACATATCTTTTTCCTAATTGGAAACAGGCTGGGCACCGTGGCTCATGCCTGTAATCACAGCACTTTGGGAGGCTGAGGAGGATGGATCACTTGAGTCCAGGAGTTCAAGATCAGCCTGGCAACATGGCGAGAGCCTGTTTCTACAAAACATGCAAAAAATTAGGTGGTGTGATGGTGCATGACTGTAGCTGGGGGGCTGAGGTAGGAGGATCACTGGAACCCAAGAGGCAGAGGTTACAGTGAGCTGAAGTCAAGATCATGCACCACTGCACTCCAGCCTGGGTGACAGAGTGAGACCTTGTCTCAAAAAAAGGCTGGATGCAGTGGATCACACCTGTAATCCCAGCACTTTGGGAGGCTGAGGTAGGTAGATCACTTGAGCCCAGGAGTTTAAATTACCCTAGCCAACATGGCAAAACACCGTCTCTACTAAAAATACAAAAATTAGCCAGGTACAGTGGCACATGCCCATAGTCCTGGCTCCTCAGTAGGCTGAGGCATGAGAATCATTTGAGCCCTGGGAGGTGGAGGTTGCAGTAAGCCAAGATTGTGCCACTGAACTCCAGCCTGGGTGACATAGCATGACCCTGTCTCAAAAGAAAAAAAAAGAAACTTATTGGCTGGTTATAGTATCTCACACCTGTGATTTTGGGAGGCTGAGGTGGGAGGATTGCTTGAGTCCAGGAGTTTAACACTAGCCTGGGCAACATAGTAAGACCTCATCTCTACAAAAAATAAAATTAAAAAATTAGCTGCTGGGCGTGGTAGCTCATACCTGTAATCCCAGCTATTTGGGAGGCAGAGGTGGGTGGATCACCTAAGGTCAGGAGTTCGAGACCGGCCTGACCAACATAGTGAAACCCCATCTCTACTAAAAATACAAAATTAAGCCAGGCGCGGTGGCTCACGCCTGTAATCCCAGCACTTTGGGAGGCCACGGTGGGTGGATCACGAGGTCAGGAGTTCAAGACCAACCTGGCCAACATGGTGAAACCCCATCTCTACTAAAAATACAAAAATTAGCCAAGTGTGGTGGGTGCCTGTAATCTCAGCTACTTGGGAGGCTGAGGCAGGGAACTGCTTGAACCCAGGAGGCGGAGGTTGCAGTGAGCCGAGATCATGCCACTATACTCCAGCCTGGGCAACAGAGCGAAACTCCATCTTAAAAAAAAAAAAAAAAAAAAAAAAATTAGCTGGGCATGGTAGCATATAATGCCTGGAATCCCAGCTACTCGGGAGGCTGAGGCAGGACAATTGCTTGAACCCAGGTGACGGAGGTTGTACTGAGCTGAGATCATGCCACTGCACTACAGCCTGGGAGACCTTGTCCCAAAAAAAAAAAAAAAAAAAAAAAAGTAGACGTAATCCTTCAATTCATAACTTTAAATATTTTTTTAAATTGTGGTAAAGTGTATATAACATAAAATAAGCCATTTTAACTTTGTTTTTTTCTTTTTTTAGAGTAGAGAGACAGAATTTCACTCCCCAGGCTATAGTGTAGTGGTACAATGATAGCTCACTGTGTCACTGAACTACTGGGCTCAAGTGACCCTCCCGCCTCAGCCTCCCAAGTAGCTAGGACTGTAGGTGCATTTAACCACACCCAGCTAATTTAAAAAAAAAAATTTTTTAGAGACCAGATTTTGCTGTGTTGTCCAGGCAGGTCTTGAACTCCTGACCTCAAGTGATCTTCCCATCTCAGCCTCCTATAGTGCTAGGATTACAGGCATGAGCCACCACACCTGATCCCCAGTGTGTCTTATACAAAGAAATTATGGCTTACCCAAGCTCCTCTTAATCCTGTCCAGTTCTTTCAATGTGTTCTTGCTGCATGCAAACTCAAACTGCTCATAGAATCAAAGCCTGTGGCCTTCTGCCACTGGGTCGGGGACAGCAGTCCTGGAGACAAACCCTGTATTGTATATATGTAAACCCGATTATATTTCAGGATGATGTTTTCTTGGGAACTTGGTACGGAACTGCATTTAGTCTATTTAAAGACATTGATTCTGGAACTCCTGGCAGCCAAAATTTCCTTCTCCAGCCTCTCTATATTGACAATTCTGCATTTGCTTTTTGGTTTTCAGCCACTTACGTGATCTGGTTTCAGGTAATTGAGGGTTTTCTGAGCAAAGAAGTAAGTTACATCGTGTCCAGCCGCAGAGAAGCAAAGGTGGAGAGCAGTGGGACAAGCCACAAAGGCTGCCCTAGCCTTAGCCCCAACGAGGTCAGAGTGGAAACATCGGCCATGGTTGATCCAAAAGGCAGCCACACCAGGCCTGTACAGAAACCCATTGACTCGGTAAGAACCTCATGGAGTAGGAAAGTTATGCTGTGTAAACAAAGGAAGTAGGCTTTGGTGAGCCTTTTAAGTCAGTCTCTGTTTTTAGTTTCACCTGGCTTAATTTAATCTCTCATTTGAATTGAGGGACTGAGAATATTTTATCATAGCTCTGAATCTAAACACCTCAGCAACATACTATCCCCCATGCCACCCTTTTATGCTGCATGTCAGTTTTTATGGGACTTCAAAGTCAGAGGTTCAGAGACCAGAGGAGAGTCCTCTATAAACCAGAAAAGACGTGTTGGGATTGGTCTGGGCTTGGGCAGGAGTACCCTGAGTAGGCAACCATTCCCTTCTTCCTTGCTTGCAGGTATGAAGGGCCAAGAGTTTGGACGATATATGTGTTATGTCTTTGATTTAGAATGCAATATTATTTTTCACCTCTAGGCTTACATTCTTATTTTTGTCTAACTTATGCTAATATTAAAATGTCCATGGGCTAGGCGCAATCGCTCACACCTGTAATCCCAACATTTTGAGAGCCCAAGGTGGGCGGATCACAAGGTCAAGAGATGAAGACCATCCTGGCCAACATGGTGAAACCCCATCTCTATAAAAATACAGAAATTGGCCAGGTGTGGTGGCTCACACCTTTAATCTCAGCACTTTGGGAGGCTGAGACAGGTAGATCACCTGAGGTCGGGAGTTCGAGACCAGCCTGGCCAACATTGTGAAAACCTATCTCTACTAAAAATACAAAAAAAAAAAAAAAAATTTGCTGGGTGTGGTGGCACGTGCCTATAGTCCCAGTTACTCAGGAGACTGAGGCAGGAGAATTGCTTAAATCTGGGAGGCGGAGGTTGCAGTGAGCTGAGATCGTGCCAGTGTACTCCAGCCTGGCAACAGAGTAAGACTCTGTTTCAAAAGATAAATACATAAATAGGTTAATTAATTTAAATGTCCATGAACATACACTGTTGGCATTGTGATGACAGATAGGACTTCCTATGAGCAAAAAAATCTTCTAAAGTGAAACATTTGCTTTCATTATCTGCTAGAGGGTGCAGAGATTTTTAAAGAGAAGTCTCAGGACGTTTGTAACAGTTTGACCTCAGTGAATGCAGAGTGCCTTTCTCTCCATCAGGTTCAGGCTGCCACCTCAGGGTGACCTAAGCTTCCTTGCGGCTTTACCTTTACCTCCTAAACATTTTCTAAGCTCTCATTTCTACCAATCCTCAGTTGTCCCTGCTCCCAGCTTTCCAAGGTACATAACCCCAAGTCATAACCCTGCATCAGCTCCTGTGTAAACATCTGTCAGTGCACAGGTGGCCCCACAGCAGACCTCACTGTTCTTCTCTCCCTGTCAGGTGCCTCTGAGCAGAGGGAAGGAGCTGCTGCAGAAGGCCATCAGAAACCAGGTGAGCTGGGCAAGATGGGACAGAGCAGATGGTCTCCAGCACAGAGAGGGGATTTCAACTCTTCCCAGTTTCTTCTGAAGCACCCACACAAAATGCACACTCTGTGATATGTAGTATTGTCATTATTTCCTTCTTATACATCAGGGAGTGGGAGGGCTCAGAGAAGTTATTTAGCCAGTCACCTAGGGAATAAGTGTTGAAGCCAGAGCCAACTCCAGCTGCAGAGCCTACCAAGAGAACTTTGGGGATGTGGGATGTGGTGGGACAGGGCTGCTCGGTATAGAAGCCAGACTTCTTTTACACGTAACTCTTTATTCCTTGTGTGAAAATTCAGGGCTGTTAAAGTTTAGTGGCAGGAGGAGGAGTAAAGGTAATCTTACGAGAAGAGTGATGCTAGTGACATCAGGAAGGGTACATGGCTGTGATGGGGGAGATGGTGCTGCTGGACTGAGTCAGAGGAGGGGGAAGATCTGCAGCCAGCATAGTTTCCTGCTCATTCAGAATGATGGTCACTGTGGTTGTTGGGTATTTACTGTGTGCTGAAAGCTTTCCTCACAGAGCCCTTCCCAACAAACAGCTCTCTCAGAAGCATATGTTCCTTCCTGGCACAAGGTGACCAGAGCAGAACGTATAGGCATACCAGCGGTCCTTCCCTTCCTATGTGGCCATATGGAGGACAGGGTGTCTTCCTGGGGGTTGGGATGGACCTGCTGGGCACTGTACTCTCTCCCCTGCCTTCCTTCCCCCAGTCCCTCCCATGGATAACTCAGGGCTCCCAGAAGCAATTTCTGTCTGTCCCCTTCACATTCAGGCCTTGGGGAGTCTCTGCTCCTGACTCTATGTTGTAATTTCAGGGGAGCAGCAGTAGAGGAGGCAGTGGGAGCAGCAGCAGCCTCCTGACCAATGCCCGCTCTTGGGGAGTGAGGATTCTGCACGTGGATGGTACCCTTTCTGTGCTGGGCTTCTGTGGCGGGGAGAGTTGGTGACTTTGACCAGGAGTATCAGGTTTTAGAGGGATCATGGTTGTGTGAGCTTCTGGTCACCGGAAGCCAGAAGTACTCAGCTGCCATGTTGATCCACAAAGGTGAGAGGAAGTAGGGAAGGGGGAAAGCAGTGAGGACGCGGAGGGCAGGCTGTGGCCTCAGCATCCCCCAGGAGGTCCCTAGAACATGCCGTTTAATGTCACCTGCTACAGCTCTCCCCACCTGCTGCAGCTCTCCCCAGCTAGCATGATGATCCTGATTTACAAGTGCAGAAGTGATCTTAATATTCATGACCACTTAACAGTTATTGACTCTGTGCTAGGAATTACCTCATTTAATCCTCACTGCAGTCCTGTCTCCATTATACAGATAAGGAAATTGAGCCTCAGAGGAATTGGGCAAATTGTCCATGGTCTCACCAGAGTGTGTATTGTAGCCCATCTCTCTCAGTTTGACTCAGCTGTACATTTTGTGCTCCTTCTTTTCTCATACTGTAAACAACCTTTTTGCAGCCTGTTTACACTGGAATAGTTGTCTTGAACCAGCTGGCCGTGAATGATCTCATACCCAGCTTCACTCTGAGTCTAGTTTTCTCTGATCCATTTTAGGGGATTGGTCCAGATGGGACACCCCATAGGTGCTGATTGGGGTGCTGCCCCATCCTTTGGTACCAAGATCTTCCAGGGGAGTCTCGAGGCCATACAGGGGAATTTCCTGGCCTGGAATGTGGCTTCATCTCACTGAAAAATCAGCCATTTCCAACTTGATCTCCACCCCTGCCTCCCTCTGTTAGAGAAGTACCAGCATGTTTAGCCCTTCCTGTTCTTTCACCTGAGGGTACAGCTGAGTAGTTCCCACGGCATGGCCTCCCCGACAGCTGCAGCTCTTCCCCCAGTGTTGCCTTAAAGTCCTTAGCAAGCCATGAGGCACCTTCTGTTTAAAGATGAGTTGTATTCAATGCTGCAAAAGAGCATGACGCCAGCTCAGGTGCTATTCCAGGGACAGAGGACCTAGTCCTTACCTCCGCCGTCAGGAGATGCAGAGGGGATGTGTAGCCAGAAGGTGGCAGGCAAGGCTGGAGTGATTCAGTGGGCTAGCCGAGCGAGTTTAGTACTGCAGCCCAGGAAGGGGCTGTGCTGGGTAAGTGAGGAGTGGAAACCTTTGGCACAACCCTCTGTCTTCTCCACAGAAATGATGATGCACGTGCAGCAGCTGTCTCTTGCCTCTTTATGTGTGAAAAAACAAGAGCCAAAGAAGCCAGAGGTAGGTCATCCTGCTGAACTGAAGGGCAAATGGATGGTTTTCAGTGAAGTCACTGACAACTTAGGTAAATCCATGACTCGCCCAAGCCATCTCTTCTGGCCATTCTGAAAGATGGAAGAAGAATGCAGCCTCTTATTTACCTCAGTCCTAGCGCCCACAGCTTTGTGATGTCCTTTCTTCTCTCTTCTCTGTGGTACTTGCAGTCCTCCCATGGCACATACCCTGCTGAGACATCCCTTTGGCCTGGGCCGCGGGCTGCCTATAGTAGTTCCGGACTAGATAAAGTTTATAAATGCCCATGGCACTGGCCAGTCTGCTATTCTGGGGACAGCTCTTGGCCAGGGAACAAGCCCGCATACTGCAGGGGTGAGAAGGAGTGATTGAAATAGCTGCCATCTTCCAAATTCTTGTTTGTTTTCCATTCTGTGCTGGCGTTAGAACTGTGTGTGCCACATCAAGAGAGCCCAACCTGGTTTAAAGCCACAGCATCTTTACCTAAGCCTCAGTCTGAGGAAGGATTAAACCTGCAGAGCCACCCACGGCCTGAGAACCAGGCACAGGACAAACAGTAATAACTATTAGTTAACAGTGCTAATTAGCTAACAGTACCAGCAAACCATATCCAAAGTGGTTGGAGCAGCTGGCCCTGGTGGTTCACGTCTGTAATCCCAGCACTTTGGGAGCCCAAGGCCGGCAGATCACTTGAGGTCAGGAGTTCGAGACCAGCCTGGCCAACATGGTGAAACCCCTACTCTGCTAAAAATACAAAAATTAGCCAGGTGTGGTGGTGCATGCCTGTAATCCCAGCTACTTGGGAGGATGAGGCAGGAGAATTGCTTGAACCCAGGAGGCAGAGGCTGCAGTGAGCCAAGATTGCACCACTGCACTCCAGCCTGGGCAACAGAGTGAGACTCTGTCTCGAAAAAAATCAGTTTTGTAGATATCTAGCAATGGGATGAGTTTTGGGTATAATCTGCTGGTATGCAAGGGAATGTGGGAGGCTTCTTTGGGTTGTGTTTGTCCTCAAGGTGTGTCCTAGAGGAGAATCTGGAACTTCCTTGGGCCCAGAGAGACAGGTGGTCATGGATCCACCATCATTCTGCCCCTCCAGCTCTTAGCTTTAGACTTCCAGCTAAAGCTGATTTTTTATTCCATTTATTTTATGTTTATTTATGTATTTTTCAGGCGTACACCAGAAGATCCATTTACTTTTTTTTTTTCCTGTTTTTATTTTATTTTTTTATTTTACTTTGCTTTTTTTGTGAGACAAGATCTGGCTCTGTCACTCAGCCTGGAGTGCAGTGGTACCATCTCTGTTCACTGTCACCCCTGCCTCCTGGGCTCAAACCATCCTCCCACTTCAGCCTCCCAAGTAGCTAGGACTATAGGCATGCACCACAATGCCTGGCTTTTGCTTTGTTGTTTTTATTTGTATTTTTTTTTTTTTGTAGAGACAGGGTCTCGCTATGCCACCCAGGCTGGTCTCAAACTCATGAGCTCAAGCAATCCACCTGCCTCAGCCTCCCAAAGTGTTGAAGTTACAGGTGTGAGCCACGGCGCTCAGCCTCCATTTGCTTTTTAATATCAGCTTTGTTTGACCTTGGCTTAAACATTGATTTTGACCCACAGAATCAGAGTACACAAGATAGGGTATAGGAAAGCAAATGGCCATTGTCTTCATCCTAGTCCTATAGGGCACTTGGAACATCATCAGTATCTAGAAAATAAAGCTGCCATTTAGTGAGCATCTACTCTGTGCCACATGCTATGAGGTAGGTGGGTACTCCTCACATTGCAGGTGACATAGCTCAAGTTCCCACTAGGCCTCTGGGCTCCAGAGCTCTTGCCCTCTGCACTGTCCTGCACTCCCTACACAGTCAGCTGCCATTGAGATTCACACACTGAGTGTTCCTTATGGATTGTGTTTCCAAGGAGGGAGCTCCAGCTCAGGGCCCAAGAGTCTGGTTCTGCAGGCCTCCCAGCAGCAGGAAGCAAAGTGGGACAGCCACTTGGCTTATCAGGCCCAGTTCCTTGACCCCCGTGGCTTCCTCACATCCTTAACCTATTTTTCCTTTCCATTTAGGGAACATGTCCAGCAGCAGAGTCAAGAACACGGAAAGGTCAGTGTGGTAGCTTTTCCTCATCTAATTGCAATCCCTCCCTCCCTAAACACTTCTCCATGACTCCCTCTGTGGCAGCATCTGCTCACTTTTCTGTGGCAGGAAGCAAGTCCAGGTTATGTTGCCCCTTTGTGTTTCCAGGGCCCGGGCCTCAGGTTTCTGGAGCGAGAGAGGCATGTCCAAGAGCAAGTCAAGAGCTGCTGGGCCAGGGCTTCTCCTTTAGAGCCAAGACCCCATGCAGACACTTTGGCTCCTGTGTCCTCTGGCTGTTCCTGGGCATCGATTGAGGTTCAGCATCCTTTTCCTTCTGATTCAGTAGCAGTTTGGGGGTGGACAGTTTGACAGCTGCCTACCGTTTTCAGAACTGCCAAACTCCCTGAAACTGACAAACTGGCAGATTGATGGACTCCGTCTCCTGGTTCCTCTTGGACAGCAGGAGAGTTTCTCCCCCTGGATGTTTCTTTCAAAGATGCTCTTTCAGTGGCATTTCTTCATGCACAAGCAAGAGCTAAGAAAAGTCACTTGGCACCTCTCTCATGCTCAAAATTCAAGGAAGTCTGTAGGGGAATTGATTGTAATAACTGTCTCAGTTAATTAGAAAGACAAGAAATTGTCCCCAAAAAGTAATTAATGAGAGCTACTTTTAAAGGAGAGCAGGCTGTTTTTTGCTTGGGTGCTACTGGTAGCCTCAAGTACAGTTGGGAGCTGTAAGGTGCCAGCCTCTTTGGGGAATCTGTGGCTGTCAGATGGACCCAGGCTTCCAGCTGCCTTGGCGGCCCCTTCAGCAGGACTCCTGGGCACTGTGGGTCCTGATGCCTAAGAGATTTCATAAGCTATGCAAATAAGTATCTAATAAGGGTGAGTCTCTTAATTGTCTCCAAATTTGTCTTCTCAGCCCTCCTTTGCCCTATTTTTTCAGGAACCAGATTTCACCTGTGATATTTTTCTACCATCCTGCTACTAATACAACTAAACACTCTTTATCCCTCTTCCTCTGCTTCCTCTCCAAAAAACCCAGGGTCCTCATGGAGCATTCTGCCTGAGGAGTTGTTCTCAGGTCCCTTAGTATCCTAAGCCTCCAGGAGCAGAGGTCTAGGAAGGACCTGGGACTTTGTGGGACTGACCACTCCCACTCTGCTTTTAGCAGAAACCAGCAGGGGCTGGGTTTCTCCCACCAAACAAGCCAGGTGTCTGGTAGTGGTGGCATCTTTGGTTGGTCAATAGCCTCCAGAATCCACACACAGGAGCTCATGCATCCTGCTGAGGGAGGGCCCATCTAGGACTGCAGTGTAACTGCAGCCTATCCCCCACAGGTGCAACTTTCTCCCAGGGTAGAAGATGGAGGAGTGGTGCCTCACCCTTCCCACATGGAGAGTGCAGCCTGGGGCGGCATGATGCCAGGCTCTTAGGCTTTGGCAGAGCCTCGCCTCTCTGAGCACTTCCTGCATGTGTGGTACAGGCGCTGTGCAGGCAGACAGATAGCTAACGTGTGCATTCCTCCCCTTCCAGTGGCCAGACTGAAGGCACCGTTCCTCAAAATCGAAGATGAAAGCAGGTGAGTGGGACCTCCTCTCTCTGCTTGCCCCCACTAGGCCTGCACAGAGGAGGAAGGAGTGTTCAGGGGCCTCAAGCTAATGTGAAGACATGGAGCCCCTCAGCCCTGCACCTTCATCTTCCTGAGAAGCCACTTTCTCCCACTGTCATGGAGAAGTCTCACACAGACAAAGAGGAGCCTCTGAGAGTGGCATTATATAGTGAATAGTCCTTTTGGAGATGAGTCAGAGGTTAATGATCCTGTGTGTGAATTACCCCCATGTAACACTCTGCCCTGGGAGCTCGCGGTGTCCCATGCAGGCTCATTATTGCAGCTCCTTTCCCCCTGGGTGTGTGCCAGCATTTCATGTCAAATCATTACTGACCCAGTCACAGTGCTAGTACAGTCCAAGACATCATCTTGGCTGAAATAAGGATGCTGGGGTGGTACTGGGGATTCCCTTGTCAGGCCAGCCTGTACTTGATGAAGCCTTTCTATTTCGCCTTGAAAAATCCTTTTCTGGCTCATGTTACCTCCTGACAGCCCTGGGTGAAAAAAGCATGAGGAGAGTCTGTCTCTTCCTAGTGGGGAAAACTGAGGTCAGAGAAAGGAAGGGATTGTATACAGCCACCTTGCTAATAAACTGCAGCCCAAGGCTAGAATCCAGGTGTCCTGCCTGCCCTGTCTTGTGCCTTTTCTGTCCACCATTATGGCCTCTTCTTACTTGGAGCAGGAGGGCCCCCTTGACATTGTTAACCAGATGAGCTATTAGCAGCCACCTTGGTTATCAATAAATCTTCAGTAAGTATAAGATCAAAAGACTATGTGAATCTATAATTATCTCAAAATTTAAATTTTTTAAAATTTTTTTTCCAAAAAGGCATTTTCAGACCAAATAAAAAATTTGAAATAAGTCCATGTATATCCAGCAGAGACTACTGAGGCCAGAATTGTCTGTGTGCCTCAAGTAGGGCAGGGCAGAGCAGGGCAGCTGAGACCCAGCCCCAGAAGCCTGGCATGCCTGCCTATCCTCCAGACAAGCCCAGGTACCCTTCTCAGCACCTGCAGACAGTGCAGCGCTGACTTTGGTGGCCCAAAGGCAAGTGGAAAAACCAACGGGATGGTACGGAGGTGCCCCCTTCCAGTTCCAGTGGGATGGAGTGCGTGTTCACCCCCAGCCCTTTCACACCTATTTAAACACAGGTAATCAAGACACATAGGCATGGCTGAGAGGCACTGTCACAGCCTCAGTGTCTGCACTGCACATGGCAGGAACTGGAATATCACTGTCACCAGATGGGGGTACATAATGTGTGTGCTCTTGTGATTTTTTTTTTTTTTTTTTTTGAGATGGAGTCTTACTCTTTTGCCTAGGCTGGAGTACAGCGGTGCAATCTCGGCTCACTGCAACCTTTGCCTCCCAGGTTTAAGAGATTCTTCTGCCTCAGCCTCCCGAGTAGCTGGGACTAAAGGTGTTCATCACCATGCCTGGCTAATTTTTGTATTTTTTTGTAGAGACAGGGTTTGGCCATGTTGGCGAGGCTGGTCATGAACTGGCCTCAGCTGATCCGCCTGCCTTGGCCTCCCAAAGTGCTGGGATTAAGGTGGCAGCCACTGTGCCCAGCCTCTGGTGATTTTTTTATGTGCTGTTTGGAAGCAGGTGCCTTCAAAGCCTATTAGGCCTATTAGCCTGACCATCCTCAAGTTTCAAGCCTCCTAAGCAGAAACAAAACATCATTGAAGAAGAAGGGAGGTGCCAGGGTTGTGAGGGACATCCCCTTCTCCTTAAGGGTACAGGAAGACTTATTTGTTAATTCACTGCTGAGCCATAGCACTCTTATTCTGCTCCCCAAGAACTCCCTGGCCTGCACTGTCTCCCCCAGAGCATGGACCATTGCAACCAAACATGGTGTGCCCAGAAGTTACCTCACTTGTCAGGGTTTGCCGAGTGTACACAGATCACTTCTGTCTCTGCAAGTCTCTTGAATGTTTGCAACTTGCAACTTGAGGCACACTGCCAGAACCACTCAGTCCAGGTCTGACTATCCAGAACCTTCACTATGCCTCTCTTCTCCATTCAGAACACCAGCCCTCAGATGGTTCTAAGGACCAGCAAGAACACTTCACAGAGCAGGAAAATCAATGCTCTGGTTTAAACATTCTTCCATTTAAAATCTGCCAGGCTAGAGTCCTCAAAGATTGTTGTAAGGTCAAGAAACAAAATGGGAAGGTGGGAAAAAGTAGATCGAGAGTGTCGAGATGTGGCTTCTGATCTGACCTTGGCCACTTAACTAGTTGTGAGCCCTTCAGCAAGTCACAGAACCTTTTGGGCTTCATTTCCTTAGATATAAAATAGGATAACACCATTTATTCCACTTCGCCCAGAGGGTGCTTACAGGATTCCAGGGAGCCAGTGAGTATGAGTTTGAAAAGTAAACAGGGAGAACATTCGTATTAATTTAACCTGGAAAGGCTGATGAGAATTTTGTTACAGAACTTAAAAGGTGTGGAGATGAGAGTCCACTTCAGGGCTGGAATTCTAGAGCGTTGGGCTAGGCCCCCTCCTCAGTCTTTACCTTCCCCATTGTAGTCAAAGTGGAAGTTTTCTCTGTTGCAGGAAGTTTCGTCCTTTCCATCATCAGTTTAAATCCTTTCCTGAAATTTCTTTTCTGGGACCCAAAGATGCAAGTCCCTTTGAGGCTCCGACGACCATGGGCAGCATGCACCATACCAGGTGGGTCTTTCTGGTTCCTGAGTACCAAGGGCTGGCTACAGTCCAAAGTCCTCCCCATTGGGGGCCTGCTGGTCAGATTTGGGAATGGCCATGTGTTTGCTCCTTAGGCAAAGTCTATTCTGGGAGCGTAGCCCAGAGAAGAGAGACTAGGAACGTTCATCCATTTTATTTTGTGTTCTTTATCCCTACTGAAGAATTTAACTTGAAGAAGAAAGGGAGATGCCAGGGTTGTGAGGGGCACCCCCTTCTCCTTAAGAGTCTAAGAAGACTTATTTGTTAATTCACTGCTAAGCCACAGCACTCTTACCCTGCCCGCCCCGCAGAACCCCTGGCCTGCACTGTCTCCCCCACAGCATGGACCATTGCAACCAAACATGGTGTGTCCAGCAGTTACCTCACTTGGCAGGGTTTACTAGTATACACAGAGGACAATAGGCTGCTTTCTCAGACTCATGTCTACAGACCACCATCATCAGAGTCTCCTGGGGTCTCATTAAAAATACAAGTTCCAGCTGGGCACAGCAGCTGATGCCTGCAATCTCAGCACTTTTTGAGAGGCCAAAACGGGAGGATAGTGTGAGGCCAGGAGTTTGAGACCCTCTTGGGCACACAAACATAGCAAGACCCTGTCTCTACAAAAAAAAAAAAAAAAGAAGAATGTAAACAATTATGAGTCGGGCACAGTGGCTCATGCCTGTAATCCCAGCACTTTGGGAGGCTGAGGTGGGCAGATCACTTGAGGTCAGGAGTTTGGGACAAGCCTGGCCAATATGGTGAGACCCCATCTCTACTAAAAATACAAAAAAAATTAGCCCGGCATGGTGGCGCACGCCTATAATCCCTGCTACTTGAGGGGCTGAAGCAGGAGAATTGCTTGAACCCCGCAGGCAGAGGTTGTAGTGAGCTGAGATTGTGCCACAGTGCTCCAGCCTGGGCGATGGAGGAAGACTCCTCAAAAAAAAAAAAAAAAAAAAAAAAATTAGTCAAGCTTGATAACAAGTGCCTGTAGCCCCAGTTACTCAGATGCTGAGGCAAGAGGATCATTTGAGCTCAGGAGTTCAAGGTTGCAGTGAGCTATGATTGTGTCACTGTACTCCAGCCTGGGTGACAGAGTGAAACCTTGTCTCAAAAAAAAAGATGCAGGTTCCTAAACTCCACTCCACATCTATCTCTGATGATGGAGCTCCAAAAGCAGTATTCTTACAAGCTCCCAGCTGATTTCAGTGCATATCAAAGTTTAAACTGGTTAGGCCAAACATCAGGAATAAGTAAAGGGTGGGATTGGGGGGGAACATTGCTGCATTATGTAGCTCGTGTCTTATGGGCTTGTTAATGTTCCTACTTTACAGATGTTTGAGAATTTGAACCTTCATTAACCAAAGTAGAGAAGGAATTCAGCTCAGGTGATGGGTGAGATGCCTTCTCAGACCCTTTCTAACTTCTGGGCTATGGAGTTATAGACCAGGATAGAACAGAGCAGAATTTCAACCCTAGAGTTCCTAGGGCCAAGGAGAGTCTGTGGATTCTATTACCTAATGAAGGCTGTGGGTCAGAAAATAGTACCAACAGGAGGGAAAAAATTAAGGGAATGTGGCAGTCGATGGAGTGGGAGCAAGGAGAGAAAGAGGTGAGGTTAAGTCCCAATACAAGGGATACAAGAGAGAGCTAGTCAGAAGGTGGCCTAGGCTTGGTGCTGGCAGGAATGCTAGACCTGGGATGGCCTTGGGATCACAGAGGAGCTAAGAGGCTATAAAGGGAAGATAAAGCAATGAAGCTTTGGTATCTGCATGTGAGGAGCCTAGGCAGGGTGTTGGCCCTGGGGGGTGTGTGTGTGTGTGTGTGTGTGTGTGTGTGTGTGTGTGTAGAAAATCTGTGTAGGAGGAGGAGTTTAAATTTTTACAGTTTTAAAATCATTATATTTTGGTTAAAAATTTGAGTTACAAATGGTTTAATGTGAAAAGTCTATATTCCACACCCAGTGTCCAGTTCTATCCTCCCACCGGTGCAACCTTTCTCCCAGGGTAGAGGCTGGAGGAGATCTGAGTGGTGTCTCACCCCTGCCAAATGGAGAGCACAGCCTGGGGTGGCATGAAAAGAAAAAGCAAGTAAGATCCAGCACAGTAAATACTACGCCCAGGCAGGAATGCAATGGCGCGATCTCCGCTCACTGCAACCTCCGCCTCCTTGGGTTCACAAGATTCTCCTGCCTCAGCCTCCCAAGTAGCTGGGATTACAGGTGTACACCATTACGCCCAGCTAATTTTTTGTATTTTTAGTAGAGACGGGGTTTTATTATATTGGCCAGACTGGTCTCGAACTCCTGACCTTGTGATCCACGTGCCTTGGCCTCCCAAAGTGCTGGGATTACAGGTGTGAGCCACCACGCCCAGCCTGTATGATTTTTTTATGTAAGAAGAGGGAACAAAGGATACACATATACTTGTATATTCATGAACTATCTCTGGAGATAGGCCACACCTGTAATCCCAGCACTTTGGAAGCTAAGGGGAAGCATCACTTGAAGCCAGGCGTTCAAGACCAGCCTGGGCAACATGAGACCCCCTCTCTATTTTTATATTTTAAAAAATCTGGCCACAGTAATTTATGCCTGCAATCCCAGCACTTTGGGAGGCCGAGGCAGGTGAATCACTTGAACTCACGAGTGTGAGACCAGCCTGGGCAACGTGGCGAAACCCCACCTCTACTAAAAATACAAAAATTAGCCAGGCATGGTGATGCAAGCCTGTAGTCTCAACTACTCAGGAGGCTGAGGCTGCGGAGTTGCTTGAGCCTGGGAAGTGGAAGTTGCAGTGAGCCAAGGTGGTGCCTCTGCACACCAGCCTGAGTGACAGAGTGAGACCCTGTCTCAAAAAAAAAAAAAAAAAAGGAATTTATATTTCCTTCTATGACTGCAGGGTATTCCATTGTTCCATTGTATGGAATGTATTTGCTGTATTTTATTTAACCTATTTTTTTCATTTTTTAACCTTACTCAGTCTCTTACTCATGGATGCTTACATTAGCACCAATGAAAATCGTGTTCAGAGTAAATCTGCAATTATTCAAATGTATTTGTGGAATAAATTCCTAAAGATAGAAATATTGGGTCAAAAGATGTATGCATTATAATTTGGATAAATTCAGCCTAATGGCTTTTCATGAAGGGGATACCAACTTTTATGTTCATCTGCACTGCCTGAGAGAGGCTGTTTCCCATCCCCTTGCCTAATGCTGTGACTGGCAGGTATGTTAACCTCCAGTATAACAGATTAAAAACTGTATCTCAGCATAATTATAATTTTTGTTTTTTCTTATTATGAATGAAGCTAAGTATGTTTGCCTATGTTTGGTTGTTTGAATTTCTTTTTATGTGACCTTCTTTATATCCTTTGCCCATTATTTATTTGGGTTATTGATCACTAATGATTTGTAAGGAGTCCTTCTCACATTAAAGAAATGAGCCCTTTATAGTTGTAAATATTTTCTTCTCTCTGCTCACTGCAACCTCTACCTCCCAGGCTCAGGCGATCCTCCCACCTCAGCCCCCACAAGTAACTAGGACTACAGGTGCACACCACCACACCTGGCTAATTTTAATATTTTTTGTAGAGATGATATTTCGCCATGTTGCTCAGGCTGATCTCAAACTCCTGGGCCCAAGCGATCCTCCTGCCTTGGCCTCCCAAAGTACAGGGATTACAAGTGTGAGCCACCACACCTGGCGGTTGTAAATATATATACATACATATATATATGTATCTATATATATTTAAATTTATTAAATATATTTAATATATTTAATAATTTTATATATATATTTATTTCTAAGCCTCCCTGACCAGAGAAGTTGTAAATATTTTTAAAAGACAAAATCCCAAGTTTGTGGTTTGTCTTTTAACTTTGCTGTATTAGTCCATTTTCATACTAGGTAATTTGTAAAGGAAAGTGGTTTAATTGACTCATGGTTCAGCAAGGCTGGGAAGGCCTCAGGAAACTCACAATCATGGTGAAAGGCAAAGGGGAAGCAAGGCACCTTCTGCACAAGGTTGCAGGAAGGAGAAGTGCTAAGCGAAGGGGGAAGAACCCCTTAGGAAACCATCAGATCTCATGAGAACTGACTATCACAAGAACAGCGTGGGGGAAACTACCCCCATGATTCAACTGCCTCCACCCGGTGTCTCCCTTGACACTTGAGGTTTATGAGAATTATAGGGATTACAATTCAATATGAGATTTGGGTGGGGACACAAAGCCTAATGTATCATTTGCTAATGGTGCTCTTGCCATGTATACATATTTTAAAGTTGTATATAGCTGAATTTATGAGTTTTTCTGTATATCATCTGGGTTTTGTGTCATACTTAGGAAGTCTTTAAAAGGAATGTTTTAGACTTGTTGAGTTTGCTGGATAGCCAGATAGAAACACCCTTTAGTTGTTAGAAATATGGGGCTGATATTCAGATAAGAAGTCAGGCTTGGCCGGGCACAGTGGCTCACGCCAGTAATCCCGACACTTTGGGAGGCCAAGGCGGGAGGATCACTTGAGGTCAGAAGTTCAAGAACAGCCTGGCCAACGTGATAAAACCCCATCTCTACTGAAAATACAAAAATTGCCAGGCATGGTGGCGGGCACCTGTAATCCCAGCTAGTCTGGAGGCTGAGGCAGGAGAGTGGCTTGCACTCAGGAAGCAGAGGTTGCAGTGAGCTGGATCACACCACTACTGCACTCCAGCCTGGGTGACTGAGCTAGACTCTGTCTCAAAAAAAAAAAAAGAGAGAGAGGACAGAGATAAGACAGGCTGCCCACAGGGAGATCTCCAGATGTCTTCCTTGCCCCCTCTCTTGCCATTCTTAGATGAGTGGTACCAAGCTCAGGCCAGCCTTCCTGCCTTTGCCTGCCCAGCCCCTTGGCCATCTTGGTCCTTCCCCTCCCTGGCCTAGGCTCTAGATAGGCGTGAAGTAGGGGCTCCTCCCCCAAGGGCCCCAGCAGTAACCACTTCGCCGCACCATGTACCCTCCCCAGAGAATCCAAGGATGGAGAGCCAAGTCCAAGATCAGCTGCCCAAACCATGCCCAGGAGGAAGAAAGGCTACTGCGAGTGCTGCCAAGAGGGCTTTGAGGAGCTCCACGCGGTGAGCCCCTTTCCCACTCAGCAGCTGCTCCCAGAGTGCCCTGAGGGAGCCTGCCCACTGGGGATGAGTTCTTCCTGCCCAATCTCCATGCTGCCGTGGCTGTGTCCTCCAGGGCCAGAGCATGGGTTGGGAGGTCAGCTTAGGTGTCCCCTTCCCTGCAGGCCTCGTCTAATGCCCTGTCCTCCTCTCACCCCCGGCAGCATCTTCAAAGTGCCCAGCACCGGGGCTTTGCCCTAGAAGCCCGTCCATATGCAGAGGTAGACAGGATCATCGCCCAGCTCAGCCACAGTTTTGCAGACATCCCTTTCCAGGCCAGTCTCCCCAGGTGAGTGCCACACTGGCAGACACAACTGCGTCTGCACTCTCTCCTCTGTTGCCCTCTAGGTGGGAAGAGACCTCAGGTTGGTAGCTGCTGAGACCAGACTGTGATGTTTTTCTGTTTTCTCACCTTCTTTTCCACTCATCCTTGGTCCTATTTGTTTTGGGGGTGGCCAAAAAATAAAAATAAAAAGACCTCCATTTGTGGCTTCAGTTGATCAAGATTAGACCTAGACCAGACTGTGGCTTCCTTCCTACCCCCCGGGCTTTGATGTGGATGATAAGCAGTTCTGGCTGGGGAGCAGGGGGAGTAGTTCCTGGGCCCCTCCCAGATGGGTAAAGAGCAAAGTCTTTCTCCCTCTCTAGAAGTCACCCCCAGAAGGAACCACTGCATGAGGTTTGGTAGGAATTCCAGGTCCCTCTGAGCCCAGCTTCCGCTTTCTGCCAGCAAAGCAGATCCTCTCCCACCTGGGGCAGTGGCTTCACCTCTCACCCCAAATCTCCACCTCAAGCTCAGCTCTCACAGCCAGGCACTGCGCTGCTTTCTCCAGTTGCCAAAGGGCACAGCCTCCTCTGTGAAATAATTAAATGGAAGAGCCTCTAACCTGTTCCTCTGGCGGGCCCCAACCACAGGTCACAGAGCCAAGAGAAGTGCACGCGGTGCTGGCTGCTGCAGCGGGTTCAGACCCAAACAGGAGGACTTTCACACGAGGCCCCAGAGTAGGCAGCTCTCTCGGCACATGAACTGCCAGCTGCGGCAGCTCTCCCTGTGTCCTCAGCCCTGGGCCAGGCCTGCTGTGGAGTTGACACCAGCAGCTCACTGGGTGTTTCTTTCCCAACAGGTGGTCAGGTTCCCTGGCTTCTGACTGTGACCCTCTCTTTCCTGAGACTCTGCACCCCTGCCAGCTCTCCCATCCCAGAGCAGCATCTCCCAGGATGCGGAAAGAAGACAGCTGCCAGGCATCAGGCTTCCCAGAGCAGGATGGGACAGTGGACAGCATGCAGGCACCAGCTGAACGTGCAGGGACTGGCGAGGTACCCGGACCTATAGCAAGCTGCCAGGACCTGGAGGGGTTGGTTGATGTGTTTGTGGACCACCCAGGGACACCAGTGTCCAGGAGCCCTGCTTGCCAATGCCTCCTGCCTAGCTCTGGTTTTATGAAACTCTCCTCCGGCCCAGACCTGGCACTTGTTGGCCACAAGCGGAAGGTTCAGTTCCCCAGTGGCAGTGCTGAGAAGAAAGCGGGGGCCTCCTGGCCACAGGCTTCATTTTTTGTCCCAAGAGCCCCCAGCCCCTATGGTACCAGGACAACCAGTGGCAAGCATCTTCCCTCTCTTCCTCTTCCAGGCCGTGAGTCTAGGCCCCTTGCCTCCCTCTTGCCGTCGTGCCACTCACAGACCTGCCTCTCTTTCCCAGACCCCTTCCCCTGGCAGCTCACAGACAGACCAGCAGAGTTCTGGGCCACACAGTCCCCCTGGCCAGGGGGAGAGTGGCCCCCAGGGCCTGAGGATTCTGAGTGTGCAGCCCCTTGCCCTGAATCCCAAGAGCCTGGCCAGCTCCCCAGCTGCCCCGTAGCTCCAGGCTGGCCATCAGCCCCGCTACACTCAGCTACCAGTGAGCAGCCCTCAGGAGCACCTGCAGAGAGCAAATCTACCTCTCTCCCCAAGCCCCAGCCAGCCCGTGTGGAAGCCAGCTGCTCCCGATGCCTCTGGGCCCCCCAGCCTCTCCAGGTGCCCTGCCTCCCTGTCTCCCAGCCCCGGCCTCAGCCCCAGCCCCATGCTGGCAGAGAGCTGCTCCTGTGAGTCCCCAAGGTGCTTGGCTCTTCACGGGGCCACGCAGCTCCAGACTGAAGGGCCAAAGACACAACTTATTCTTCTCCTGGGTGCCGCACACCCGGCCAGGGCTGATTAGGACACAGGAGGGGCAGAGCCCCAGGACTTCCCCAAAAGAGCCAGAAGGAGGCCTGGGCCTGGCCTTTGAAGTGCAGTAAGCAGCTGTCACATTCAGCTCCATGGAGCCGACAGAGCCAGCCCTCCCACTGGCCAGGTCTTTGGGAGAGAATCTGGGCTGGGGGCTGCCCTCTCCTACTCCCGCCTCCACCATGTTCCTAACCAGGCAGAGTCTACAGTGGGCTTACCCAGCCGAGGCCAGCTGCCCACGCCAGGAGGCAGAGGTGAAGTTGGCATGTGGAGGGACCACAAAGGAGGTGGGGCAGCAGGAGTCCTGGCCCAGCTTCCTGACCCTCCACAGGCCCTTGCCTCTGCAGAGCTGAGGGTTAGCTGTTGGTGTTCTCCACCCCCAACCCCAGCCTCCTTTCCCACGAGCATGTGGCCGCTCTTGCTTTTCGAAATGCCTGTGTTCATCCCCTCCCCCAGCCCCCCACACTCCCGCACACAGATCCTCAGGAACATATGAAGCAGAGGAGGGGCTCGGGCTGCGCCACTCACAGAGCTCCCTCCCTCAGGCACTTAGTTGGGGCCCAGCACTGACCTTTCTCCTGAGCCCAGGATGTGGAACCCCTCTCAGCCCTTCTCTGTCTCCTCAGCTTGAGCTGCCCACCCGGAGTTCAGCTATTCCAGGTCCAGCATGTCACCTGCCAACTTCCACTCACCCTCCTCCCTCATTCCCTCCTCTCTTTCCCCAAGGACCTCCCCCCATTTCTGGCAGCCAAGCCATTAATCTGGAGACAGAAATGGGTTTGCTATCGATTCTCTGGCCACTTTTTTTTTTTCATTACAATTTGTACTGTGGTTCTTCTCACCCTTCTCTGTATCCATGCATTTGTCTCTTTAAATGTTGAAGTTCCCGGAACCCTGGCGCTATTCTGTGTCTCCTTTCAGAGGAAGAAAGGGGGGCCCAGCTGCGGGTGAGGACCCAAGTTCTTAGTTTGGAAATAGAGCAGCTGTGTGTACAGCCCACCTTAGAGGTTATGTTACCCCCTTCCTGTTAAGTTTTATTATGATTTTTGGTTCAGGAAATGTAAATAAATTTGTTAATAACAAATAGCAAAGAGTTGGGGCTGGAGTGCCATGTGTTGGTCCTTGATCTGCCCTCCAGTGACCCAAGGCAGGGCTGCAGGCCAGCAGGGAATCATTGGATGATGGGATGGGGCTTCCTGCAAGCTGTACATGTGTACTTCCTGCCAACCTCCCCTAAGGGCTCTGGGAGCAGGCGGCCTCTGTCCCTGTCCAGCCTCCTTTACCCAGTCTCATTCTGTCACCTACTTGGCTCTGCTGCCTGGGGAGTGGCCACCTGTGGAGATCATGCCCCTCACTCCTTCCCAAGGAAACTCCTTTGCCCCAGCTGACATTCCTGCTAAGGGCTCACTCTTCTTCCCTGAAGCCAGACTGTGGCTTATGTCTGGACACTGCTGGGTACATCCCTTTCTTTTTGTGACATGGGATTGCCTCATTCCCCATGACATCACTCCTCTGCATGAGGAAGTTGCCCCTCACCCCTTTCTCAGACTGATACCTTCACCTGCTCCTCAAAAAAAGCCCGTGCTGCCAGATTCCAATGCCCTCATTGCCAGCTACCAAGGACCCATTCCCTGAACCTCACATCTGGCTGTCCTTGCCTTCCCCTCCCATCTCAATGATCGTGACCTTGGACATCTCTGCCAGGCCAAACCAATGCTCCTCAGCCATTTCTCCATTGCAGCTTCCTGGTTGTAGACTCAAGTTAGAGATGGACCCAGAACACCTCAGACCTGACCCAGGATGGATGGGTGCTGCTTGATGTGAATGAGGTCCCACAGTGGCTCCTTGGGGTGAGCACAGTCAGACTCCCTTCTACTCCAGCCCCCTTTCCACATCCCCTGCCCTCCCCAGACGACCTTGACCCAGACCCAGTGAGCACTGCCCCATCTTGCAGTCAGTCCCCTTTCAACATCATCTTGCTGTTTCTGTTTCAAAGGAAGCGGTATCCTTCCGCTGATTCAGTAAATCAACTTCAAATACTTGAAGACTCCCACCTTCTATCTACCTCCTCTTCACCTCCTTCCGCTTCTACACTTCCTTCCTGGGTTCCTCTGCCTGAGGTATCCCACTAGGATCATCTATTCCAAGGTCATGGACAGGCTACTAATGACCAAAGTTGGTTCTTTTTCTCCTTTCCTTCCTCCTTGAAGCCTGGCTCCCTTGGTCCCAGCAGCCCCTCAGTGGCCTGGTTCTCCTGTCCTCCTGCCCTTCCTTACCATTGCCCATTCCCTCATTCGTTCATTTAGCAGAGGCCTTGCCATCTGCCCTGAGTCAGCTCTGAGACACCTGAAGAGCCCTCCAGCTTCCCTCAGACTAGATTCCAAGGCCTTTGTTCTCGCCTCTTCTCGCTGACCCTTTCACTTCTCAGAAGATGTGACCAGTTGGTAGCTCCACCCCAACTTCCTTCTGCCGGGTGGAATGCAGGGGCTAGCTGCCCCAACTCATACTGTGACCTTGGGAAAATGCCTTTATTACTCGGGCCTCAGTTTCCTCATCTTTAAGGGGCTTGGATGAGATGATGTCAGGGGCCTTTTCTATAATAAAATACCGTGACCACCAGCAAACCTTTTATGTCCTTCCCTGTTGTGCCACCAGCATGAGTGTGGCATACCCAAGAACTCTTCCTCATCCTGGACCTTGGCTCCCTTCCCAGGGGAGCTTCAGCTGTGCCCAGCTCAAACTGTTTTCTTGATCTAAAAATGGAGGTAATCTAGGCTGGGTGTGGTGGCTCATGCCTGTAATTCCAGCACTTTGGGAGGCTGAGGCAGGCAGATCACTTGAGGTCAGGAGTTCGAGACCAGCCTGGCCAACATGGTGAAACCCTGTCTCTACTGAAAATACAAAAATTAGCCGGGCATTTGGCACACGCCTGCAGTCCCAGCTACTCGGGAGGCTGAGGCAGGAGAATCACTTGAACCCAGGAGGCAGAGGTTGCAGTGAGCCGAGACTGCGCCACTGTGCTTCAGCCTGGCAACAGAGCAACACTGCGTCACAAAAAAAAAAAAAACAAAACAAAAGTTAGCCAGGCATGATGGCAGGCACCTGTAATCCCAGCTACTAGGGGGCTGAGGCAGGAGAATCACTTGAACCTGGGAGGCAGAGGTTGCAGTGAGCTGAGATTGCACCACTGCACTTCAGCCTGGGCAACAGAGCAACACTGTCTCAAAAATAAATAAATAAAAATAAAAAATGGGCCGGGCGCGGTGGCTCAAGCCTGTAATCCCAGCACTTTGGGAGGCCGAGGCGGGTGGATCACGAGGTCAAGAGATCGAGACCATCCTGGTCAACACGGTGAAACCCCGTCTCTACTAAAAATACAAAAAATTAGCTGGGCATGGTGGCGCGTGCCTGTAGTCCCAGCTACTCAGGAAGCTGAGGCAGGAGAATTGCCTGAACCCAGGAGGCGGAGGTTGCGGTGAGCCGAGATCGCGCCATTGCATTCCAGCCTGGGTAACAAGAGCGAAACTCTGTCCCAAAAAAAATAAATAAATAAAAATAAAAAATGGAGGCAATCGTAGTTGCTACCTTGCTAGGAAGTCACAAGAATGAAATTGGATGTGTTTGTGAGGTATGTGGCACAGAGCTTAGCACATTGTCTCAACAAATAACATTACCCACAGGTACACATGCCTGTGAGGCCTCCCTCCTAGACTTACATAGAGTTTATTCTCACAATCTCCCACCTGGCAGTGTCCCTTGGTGACCGGCATCCTCATCTTGGTGTGCATTTGTAAATGAAGCTACTGAGGGGCACTGTGAGACCACCTGTCCCAGGCCCCCTCCCAAGGGCCAACTCTCCTCTGCTCCAGGAGGATCCCTTGTGTGGAAGAGAAGTGGCAGTTGGGCCCTTATGGGTGTGACCATATTTGTGCCCCACAAGCCTCTCAAAGGATGAGTGTGCCTGGGATCCTGGTGCCCCAGGTGCCCCCAACTTCTCCTTTGGTGAAGGCTGGGAACTTCAGAGATTAAAATCTGAGAGGGAGGAGCATGAGGTTTCCCGGGAAAGCTGTGCAGATGAGAATGATCCTTGGACCCTGGGCTGGCATCTGAGAGGAAGCAGGGTGAAATTCCTGTCCAATGCTGGGCACTTCCCCTGCTGCCACCCCTCCATGTCACGTCATCAGGCTGAGCTTCTCTCCGTGTGGGGTAGAGAGAGGGCCCTGGGGCCCCCAAGCCATAGAGAGGCCTGGGGTCCTGGGCAAAGAAGGGCCAGGGAGCTGGTTTGCTCCTTGGTGCAAGCTGAGAGTGCACCCCTTTCATGTGCCAGATGCAGCTTCAACCATGGGCAGTGCAGCCATCATCCCCGAAAGCAGCACCGAGAGGGAGGTGCTTTTCTAAGCCCCGTGTCATGGATGAGGAAACCAAGACCCAGAGAGGCCAGTGGGCTTGCTCAAGGACACCCAGCCAGTTCTTGGGGGAGGCAGGATTGGGACCCCAGCCTGGAGTCCTCAACCCTGCCCTTGCCCACTGCACCATCTTGCCCCCTTGACTAGCATGGTCTGTGCTACAGGCCTCGAGGCTGGACACCAGGCCTGGAGGGCCTCCACTGGCAGGAATCACTGCCCATGGTACCATCCCAGGCCTGGGGGTAGCCAGTACCCCATCCTTATCTGCAGTTGCAGAGACAGGTCTTGGCCCCACATCCCTGGCTTGGCCCTTGTGCAAGAAAATTGGAAAGAATTGGCTGAAGGGTTGGAAAAGTGGCAGAAAGAAGGAGGCCCCAGCCTCCTAGGGGAGGGGGGTCCTAAGGGAGGCCAGAGCCCAACCCCTAGGCAGGGCCCCACAGCTCCCTCAGCGAGGACAACCCCAAGGGTGGCATCAGGCAGCAGAAACAGTGGCCTCAGCCTCAAGGGATGGGCATAAGGATCGAAGGAGCCAGCCATAGCTGTGGAGTTGTGGTGGTGCCCCCTAGGGAACCCTATGTTTGAGGAGAAGACATAGGCCTGCTCCAGTCTAAGCAGAAAACAGCCCTTGCTATCAGGGTCAGGTCTGATAGGAAGACAGCCCTGTTCTTCAGAAGTCCCAGTCTGATGAGGGGCCACCAATGAGAAGACAGGCAGCCCTGACCTCAGGAGGGAAGGTGGGTGAGGGAATGTGAAGCAAGCTTTCTGTGTGGGGGAACCCACAACCCCTAAGAGAACTGAGGCAAGCACAAGAACAGGGGAGGTAGAACCTCAGGGGCTGGGGACTGTGGTCAAGGGAGAGGCAAGAGGTCTTGCCAAAGTGCTCTAATCCCAGTACTTTGGGAGGCTGCGGCTGGAGGATCACTTGAGTCCAGGAGTTCAAGACTAGCCCGGGCAACATAGCAAGAACCCCATCTCTATAAACAAATTTTTTTAAAAAGCCAAGCACTGGCCTCATGCCTGTAATCCCAGCACTTTGGGAGGCTGAGATGAGTGGATCTCTTGAGTCCAGGAGTTGAGACCAGCCAGGACAATATGATAAAACCCAATCTCTCCAAAAATACAAAAATGCTAGGCACAGTGGCTCACGCCTGTAATCCCAACACTGGGAAGCTGAGGTGGGCGGATCACTTGAGGTCAGGAGTTCAAGACCAGCCTGGCCAACATGGCAAGAACCCATCTTTACTAAAAATACAAAAATAAGCCAGACATGGTGGCACACACCTGTAATCCTAGCTAGCTGGGAGGCTGAGGCCGGAGAGTCACTTGAACCCGGGAGGTGGAGGTTACAGTGAGCTGAGATTGCACCACTGCATTCCAATGTGGGCAACAGAGTGAGACTGTCTCAAATAAAAAAGAAAAAAACAAAGGTCTAGGCCAGGCACAGTGGCTCACACCTGTAATCCTAGTATTTTGGGAGGCCAAGGCAGGCGGATTGCCTAAATTTAAGAGTTTGAGAACAGCCTGGGCAACATGGTGAGACCCCGTCTCTGTTAAAAATACAAAAAAATTAGCCAGGTATGGTGGCACACGCCTGTTGTCCCAATTACTTGATAGGCTGAGGCAGAAGAATCACTTGACCCCAGAGGTGGAGGTTGCCGTGAGCCAAGATCACACCACTTCACTCCAGCCTGGGCGACAGAGCAAAACTCTCTCCAAAAAAATTAAATAAGTTTAAAAAAAATAAGTTATAGCCACATCCGCTGGGAGCTGGGGAACCCAGGAATATAAGTGGCAATGGGGGCCAGGGAGTCATATGAGTGAGTCCCCACTGGAACTAGCCCAGAGTGTCACCAGGGAGAGTCACTCTTAGGGCCCATCAGGTCTCCCCAACAGGAAGTTAGGGTCCCAGGGCCACTGATGTGGTAAGAACGTGTGTCTGGTAAAGGGGCCTGGACCACGAACTGGGCTTGCTCTGTGGTCTTGAACGTGTTGGAAGACCCAGACTCTCCCAGCCCCGGGCCTCTACTGTGAAATGACAAATCTCATCCAGGCTTCTGGGGGGCACTCCTGATCAGGACTTGCTGATGTGGCCCTGGGACATGGGCAGGCTGGGGCAGGACAGCCACATTGGTGTCTGATGTGTGTGGTGATGTGCAAGGGACCAGATATAACAGTCCTCTCTGGTTTCAAACAGAGGACAGAGGAAGTAGGACTAGGGATAGCTAAGAGAAGTGGGCCTGGAGTATGGGAGGTGCCTCTCACTGACCAGCCTTGTGACTTTGGGAAGCTCACATAACCTCTCACAGCCTCAGTTTCCCCATCTGTAAAATGGGGAGCACAATCTCTCCCTCTGGACTCATTGTGAGTTTCCAGGGAATACCACATAGTAGGCCCTCATTCCCAGGAGGCTCTTCGCACCTACATCTTGGAGGAGGTTCTTGAGATGTCTCCAGAGCGAAGGAAGAATTGGCTCAGCCTTGCTAAGCATCTGGGTCTGGCATGGCAGGTGGTTGGGGGTGGGGGGAGTCACTTCGTTCCCTGCATTGATGTCAGCGCCTCCTGGGAAATCGCCTTCTCACCTCTCCAGGGCCTAAAATAGAGCGGGGGTGGGGTGGGGGGGGTGGGGGGTGTCACAAGCCAGAGGCAGCTCCCTCATCCCCAGCAGAGGCCCTGGATCCTTGGGGAAGCAGAGGACCCAGGAAGGAGTTCCCTGCCTCCAATCTTGTTCTTCAGCGACCTGTGGTCCCCTAGTATGGGTACCAAAAAGGTCAGGGTGGAGCCTCATCAGCAGCCCACCCACCTTGCCCTGCCACACCCCACACTATCTCAGGTACCTGGCCCTCAGCATCTCTAGCAGAAGTCTGAGGTCCCAGTCCTGGTATTGGGACCCATCGTCCCCAGGAGCTGGGTGGAGGGCACAACTGGGGATGTAGGTTAGGAGGTCCAGTATTTTGCAGACAGGGCAGCCTAGTCTGACCAGAGAGGGGAGGCTGGGGGACTCTAGAGATGTATTCTGCTCATAAGGATTGGGACTAGCAAGGGAGGAGGAGCCATGGGCCATGCTAGCAGCATGTAAGTGACCTGGCCAGTTTATATTTTGTCTAGGGAGAAGGACAGGGTGCCTGTGAGAGACTCAGGAGCCCAGAAGGAGATGCTGCCCTTCCTGATGGTTGGAGTGACAGCGATCCCTGAAGCCCTCCTGGAGGCCGGGCATCTTTGGCGGGGAGAAGGAGCTGATGGAAAGGGGTCTGGACGGCGGGCGTGGGAGGACTCCGCAGTGACACGACCCGTGAGGAAAGGGCAAGAAATCCTGGAGCCGGGCGTTAGCCAAGAGCCTCTGCCCACCCCAACCCCAGCTCCCACAGCCTGGGGTCAATCGGGGCACTCAGGGCTGAGGCTGGCGCTGGGGCAGCCTCTGTAGGTACCACGACCGAGGGCTAACGCGGGCGCAGCAGCCATACACACACCCTAGCCCCAGAGGGGAGGTCGCCGGTTCGGCTCCGGAGGTCCCCCTGTCCCCTGCCTCCCTCCCCTACAAATCTACGGGTCCTCGGAGATGCTCAGGCAGAGGTGGCCGAGGAGGGGCCGCGGGATGAGGACGCGGAGCGCCGCCGCCCAGCACCTGCCAAGGGGCCGCCGAGGTGCGGAAGGGACCCCGGGGCGGCGCCTCTTTTGTCCTCCCGCGGCGGCGGCCCGGGCCCTGCGGGGCTGGGGGGGCGACGGGGGCGGCGGGGGAGCGGAGGGCGGGCCCTGGGCTCACGTGCTCGCCGCTCCGCTCTTAACCCGGCCCCGCTGCCCCGCCGGGATGGCCGCGGCCGGACAGCACTGAGCCCCGGCGCCGTCCCCTCCGCCCCCACCGCTCCGCGACCCCCGCCCGGCCCCGCGCCCCCGCCCCGGCTCCGCAGCCGGCGCCTCCCCACCCCCGTCCCTGCTCCCGCCCTCCCCGCGCCGCTCGCAGCCGCAGCCCCCGGACGGGGAGGAATGAGCGAGCCATGAGGCTGCTGCAGCGCTGGGCGTTCGCGGCTCTGTTGCTGCCGCTGCTCCCCACGCCCGGTGAGTGACCCCCGCCCGGCCCCGGCGCCCCTTCCCTGCCCCCGCCACAGGATGTGCGGCGCTTGCTGCTGCAGCCGCCTTTTCCTGCAGTGCTCGGGGTGACTGCCGGTCCGGAGCGCCGGTGGGTGGGGGAGTAGGAGAAGAGGGAAGGTGCGTTCACCCACCTGTCCCCAGCTGGCCGGCCCCACCGCGTCCCTGCCCCTGCCACCGACCGGCCGACTCTGCAGGTCTCTGCGGGTTTGGGCGAATGGGGGGGGCAGTCGTGACAGTTGGGCGAGAGTGAAGCTCCTGGCCCCCTCCCCGCGGGCTCTTCCCTCTGCAGGGCAGCCAGATCCTCCCACCCGGATCGCCCCAGGGCTCCAGGGGCCACACCAGAGTGGGGGATGCGGCATGCACACCCCATTCCCAAGTCTCCTGCCCAGGGTGGGCAGCTGCTTGTAGCCATGGCCTTGTTTCCCAAGGTCTTGGGACCCGGGGTCCTGCTGGAGCTCTGCGATGGGGGGGCTTACCCCAGCTGGGAGGCCCAGAAGCCCCTGAGGTCACGGAACCCAGCCGTCTGGTAAGGAAGAGCTCCGGAGGAGAGGTCCGAAAGCAGCAGCTGGACACCAGGGTCCGCCAGGAGCCACCAGGGGGCCCGGTGAGTGGGGCTGGGTGGTGAGGCCAGGGGCTGAAGCAGGCCTCAGAGCCTGGGGGAGGCCACGGGGTAGCCAGGGCTGGAGCCTCCTCAGCAGCTGCCCCGCAGGCTCCCCTTCTGTACAGAGGTCTATCAGGTAGGTGCTGGAGCCCACTGGGGGGATGACCCAGCCTGCCCAGCCCCAGGGCCCCCTCCCACTATTGCAGGGTCCCCTGTCCTCAGTGGGGATCCCAGATGCTGAGGTCTCAGGCCTGCTTTGGGTCAGCCTTCCAATGATCCCCTGCTCCGCTCTGGCCAAAGCTAGTGGTTCTGCTCAAAAGAGGGCTTGGATGGGGCAGCAGGAGGGGGGGGCAGGGAGAGGCAGCCCAGATCCAGTCAGGGATTAGGGCTCCCAGGTTCTCACCGCAGCCACCTCAGTGGGCTTTCTTGGAACAGCTTAGTGCTTGCTCCTGCCTCAGTTTCCACACAGTGCTGAAATAGGCTTACTGTTCTCCTTCCTATCCTGGCTGAAGGTGGGGCCCTGGAAAATAACTTGAGGCCCCGAGCCAGCTCTACCTGCCTGCCCACTGTCCCTTTCAGCTGCCAGGCCCCTCCTGCCTCCCAGAGGAAGGTTGGGAATGAAGGAGATTAATTGCAATTAATAATTAATTAATATGTGAATAATAATCACCCAGATGGAATATTCATTCAGCACACCCCAGCACTCCAAGAGCTGGAGCTGAAAGTGAGCCAGGCCAACAGGGCAGCAGAGGGCGGGATGGCCGGCGAAGGGCCAGCACAAACAGGAGGTGCAGGGGAGAGACCCAGAGGAGGGAGGCAACTGAGGCCTGGGAAGTTTTGGCAGCTGGGAGTGGTGGGAGGTAAATTGGGCTGGGCAGAGGGAGGAAGGAGGGAAACGGAGGCTAACATTACGGACATCTGTCAGACTGGCATCTGGCCCTGCCTAATGTACTTGGTTAAAAGCCCTTAAGGGAGGGGAGCAGAGGGGGATGTGGGGTGGTGCAGGGGTGGGGAATACTGATGAAATGGATGGAGCAGGAAGGGAGCATGCATAATAGATGGACCATCACTCAGGGCCGTACAGAGGGCCGGGAGAGGGGGCTAATGATCCAAGGCCGGCGGGCGCTGGGGTTGGGGGGGTGGAAGCAGACTTCAGCGCCTGCCCAGGCTCCCTGGGAGGTGCGTGGTCCCAGGGCTGGGATGGGGTGTCCTGGCTGCTGAGTCTGGCTGTCTTGCCTGGTGTCACTCCCTACCTGTGAACTGTGCACCCTGTGGTTATACTGCAGGGGATCTGATGACCTGCCCAACTGCTGGGACTCTGGCTTGTGCTTTAGGGGATGTGCAGATTGAGTCATGGAGGGATGCCACCTCGGGGTCAGGGGACAGAGTTGAGGGAAAGCCTGGAGTCAGGTAGGGATGAAGAGTCAGGTATTCCAACTGGGCAGGCCGCTCCTTCAGCCTGACCCTTTCTGAGCAGAGACAGAGGCCGCAAAGGTGGGAGGTTCTGGGCTGCGGTGGTGTCTGTGGCGGTGTCTGCAGCTGTGTGGGAAGGTCAGGGTGGGTGCAGTTGAACTGCTCGGGTTGGGGTCTCTGTGTTGTTCTGCAGGTGAGTGGGCGCATGTGAGGTGTGTATGTGACCCACCAATTCCAGATACTTCTGAGGGGTGTCTGAGAGCCTGCGGGGAGGAAATGGAGTTCCGTGGATCTTCGGGGCAGTGATTATCTCCAATTTTGGGGTCTCTCTGGGACTGAGACTTCCTAGGGTCCTTATGGCAACCTCCTCTAGGGACTTGTTCAGGGTCCTGTCTTATCTGTGCCTCAGTTTCCCCTGAGGTACCAAAGCTGTGGACTTCTCTGGCCCACTCACCCAAGCTTTGTGTGCACTTTACATCACTTATTTCTCTGACTCTGGAAGGCTGGTAATTTTTGTCAGCCCCATTTTGCAGATGAGCAAACTGGGGCTCAGAGGGATGAAGTAAATTGCCCAAAGTCAATCAGGTCTTAAGCAGCAGAGCTGGGAGTTTTCTCCACACCAGGGCACTTCCCACAGTGCTGTTCTGCCTCCAGGGCTCTCTGGATTTGGGTCCAGGAGGCAATCTTCCAACCCCGCTCAGAGCAAGGAGGATGGAAGATGCCAAAGGAGACAAAAAGACACATGCAGGCCGGGTGCGGTGGCTCATGCCTGTAATCCCAGCGCTTTGGGAGGCAGAGGCAGGTGGGTGACCTGAGTTTGGGAGTTTGAGACCAGCCTGACCAACATGGAGAAACTCCGTCTCTACTAAAAATACAAAATTAGCCAGGCGTGGTGGCACATGTCTATAATCCCAGCCTCTCAGTAGGCTGAGGCAGGAGAATTGCTTGAACCCGGGAGGTGGAGGTTGTGGTGAGCCGAGATCGAGACACTGCACTCCAGCCTGGGCGACAAGAGCAAGACTCCCTTTCAAAAAAAAAAAAAAAAAAAAGACCACATCCAGAATATTTTCCCCTACAGGACGGGAAGGAGATATCGCAAACCCTGAGTCCCCTGCCTGGCATTTCTCCCCGGGATTAGAGCCCTTTTGGCCTCAGAGCCACTGGCTCTGATGGTGGAGCCGGTGCGGACTTGAGCTTGTGTCTGTCCCAGCCGGAAGTATGCCAACTGGGTGCTGCTTGGGTTTTGCCCTAAGTTACTGCCCTGGTTTGGAACTTCAGGCCCAGCAGGTGTTGAGCCAGCAGCAAGATCTCCAGCCATGTAGCGAGTCCAGGAGCACATGCTAGCTGGCAGGGCCTGGGGCACTGAGCTGCTGTGGCTTTGGGCTGGTGGCTTGACCCTTCTGAGCCCGTTTCCTGGTCCTTAAAATCAGGATGGTAACATATCTCAGTCCCACCTACTACCAGGAGGTGGCGATGGGATTTTACATGCTGAGGACTCCTGGCTTGATGGGGGGTGAGGGCGCAAATGCGTCTGGGACAGGGAAAGAGGTACAGTGGCCAGGAAGGAATTAGAAGCTGGAGAAATTAGGCTGGGTGCAGTGGCTCACAGTGGCCAATGTCAGGGGATTGCTTGAGGCCAGGAGTTTGAGACTAGCCTAGGCAACATAGTGAGACCCCTGTCTCTACAAAAAAAAAAAAAAAAAAAACAAGAAAATTAGCCAAGTATGGTGGCACGCGCCTGTAATCCCGGCTACTCGGGAGGCTGAGGCTGCAGAATCGCTTGAGTCCAAGAGTTCAAGGCTGCAGTGAGCTGTGGTTGCTCCTGATCTACGGAGTGAGAGCCTGTCTCACACAATAAAACAACAAGGTAGAGAAATCACAATTATTTTGGAGCAGGCACTCCTTTACGCATATTAATTTATTTAATCCTCATCACAGCTCCAGGAGGTGGGGCTGTCATTCCCATCTCGCAGGTGGAGAAACAGGCACAGAGAGGCAATGTAACTGCCCAAAGAGACACAGCACTTCAGCACAGGGTCAAGACTCATCCCCAAAGGAGCGTCCTCACCCAACACGATGCCGCTTCTTGCTCAGGGCTGAAGGGAAGAAAGAGACAGACACACGCTTGCCCCCTCTCTGCCACTGCGTTCAGCCCCCTCATTTCTTTCTTTTTTCCTTGTTTTTTTTTTTGAGACGGAAGTCTTGCCCTTTCACCAAGGCTGGAGTGTAATGGCGCGATCTCTGCTCATTGCAACCTCCACCTCCTAGGTTCAAACCATTCTCCTGCCTCAGCCTCCCAAGTAGCTGGGATTACAGGTGCCTGCCACCACACCCAGCAAATTTTTGTATTTTTTCTTTTTTAGTAGAGACGGGGTTTCACCATGTTGGCCAGGCTGGTCTCAAACTCCTGACCTCGTGATCTGCCTGCCTCGGCCTCCCAAAGTGCTGGGATTACAGGCGTGAGCCACCAAGCCCTGCCAGCCCCCTCACCTTTGTGCAGCCTAAAAGCAACCTAGGCCCGAGGCCTGGAGAAGTGGGGAAGTTTCTGGAAGTGCGGAACCCTGTGCTCCCAGAGAGCCTGCAGCTGAGGGGTGGTGCAGGTCAGCCAAGGCTAGTGTGTACAGTTGGACTGTTGTTCACTGCACTAGGGTGCCTGGGCAAGGGGTAAGTGAGCTGAATGCAATCCATGGGCTTATGCGGCCACATGCATTCTGACTTGCAGGGGGACCCCTTTTTCTTCCTTTTTCTTTCTTTTTTTTTTTTTTCAGACAGAGTCTCGCTGTGTCGCCCAGGCTGAAGTGCAGCAAGCAGCACAATCTCGGCTCACTGCAGCCTCCGCCACCTGGGTTCAAGCAATTCTTGTGCCTCAGTCTCCTGAGTAGCTGGGATCACAGGAGCACACCACCATGCCTGGCTACTTTTTGTATTTTTAGTAGAGATGGGGTTTCACCATGTTGGCCAAGCTGATCTTGAACTCCTGACCTCAAGTGATCCTCCTGCCTCAGCCTCCCAAAGTTCTGGAATTACAGGTGTGAGCCACCTCACCTGGCCTTGGGACCCCTTTTTCTGATTCGCACCAAGCTGCTGTGTGGGTTATGCCTGCCCCTGGGGAGACCCAGCCTCCTTGGGAACCAAGGAGAGAGGAGGACAGGGGGAGGTGACTAGGGTCAGGGTGAGGGGGTCTTAGACCTGGTACATAGATGCCCATCTGAGCCAGCTGGCGGCGGGGCACCTCAATCTCTGGGCTATGCTCTTGCAAAGGCTGCCCAGGCCAGCATTTACTGGAAACGCCACCCCAGAAGCCCCCGACAGTGGGCATGTGATGCAACAGTGTTTGCATTTTCTTGCTGCAGAAGGGTGGAGGGCAGTTGAGGAAGGCTCGCACCCAGCTCTTGAAGACGGGAGTCACAGGCAGGGTGCCACAGGGGGATCAGCTTTGTGCCTGGTCCTAGTATCCCATAGAGCCAAGGCCACGCTATGGTCTGTGTGGCCAAAGTTGCAGCTCTCTCTTGGGATGGGGCAGGTGGCTCGACACCAGGAATAGGATTTGTGCTGGACCCAGCTTGTTACGAGGTGGGGCACGAACTGAGCCTTGCCATGCCAGAGAGTTCAGCAGGCTCAGTTTTGGTGTGAAAGGCTGCATGCAGGTGGGTGCGGTGGCTCATGCCTGTAATCCCAGCATTTTGGGAGGCCGAGGCGGGCAGATCACAAGGTCAAGAGATCAAGACCGGCCGGGCGCGGTGGCTCAAGCCTGTAATCCCAGCACTTTGGGAGGCCGAGGCGGGTGGATCATGAGGTCAACAGATCGAGACCATCCTGGTCAACATGGTGAAACCCCGTCTCTACCAAAAATACAAAAAATTAGCTGGGCATGGTGGTGAGTGCCTGTAATCCCAGCTACTCAGGAGGCTGAGGCAGGAGAATTGCCTGAACCCAGGAGGCGGAGGTTGTGGTGAGCCGAGATCGCACCATTGCACTCCAGCCTGGGTAACGAGCAAAACTCCGTCTCAAAAAAAAAAAAAAAAAAAAAAAAGAGATCAA
>NW_022437141.1:668756-698624 GCF_009761245.1 Sapajus apella | reverse complement strand
AAAAAAAAAAAAAAAAAGAAAGAAAGAAAGAGAAGAAGAGATGCATACTGTGGCCTTGGGTGGCACAGCCTTAGTGCAGGTCCTGCTCCCCTGCTTCTGACTGTGTGACCTGAGCCAGCCACGGAGCCCCCTGAATCCCACCTTCCTCATTCATAAAATGAGGATGCTCAGTCTTCACCTCTCAGGCTGTTTCAAGGACTCGAGGAGACACTGAATGTCAGGTGTCCAGCCCGGGATCTGGCAAAAGAGCCGAACTTCAGCATCTCTGAGTGTCCAGGCAGGGCTCTGGGTCCCTGGTGCTAGCATGAGGGCTGGGTATCAGAAACAGGAGCCAGGGTATTTAGGGGTTACCTGTCAGGCTCAGGGTGGGGTGCAGGGGAGAAACCACAAGAGCAGGACTCTGGCCTGTGGGCTTGGCCTCACCCAAGCACCCTCCTGGCTGCCTAGAGGAACCCAGCTGTCCAGAGTCTGTCCCCAGAGGGACTGATGACCCCGTAAGGAGGTGGCTCTGTTCTCAAAAATGTAGGTCAAATCCCATCATTGGAAATTCATCTGGCTGTTCTCATTGTCTGGGAATCCCGCTGCCCTTTTGATAAATGGAGCACCAGCTCATGGCCGGGGGTGGGTGGGGGGAGCTGGCAGGTGGGTGGGTGGGTGGGAGGTTTCTCCCAGCCGGGACATACTCCCAGGCAGGGCTCCTGCCTCTCTGGCTCATCCCCCATCTGCAGCCACCCGGCCCACAAGGTGTTGGTATCTCCTTGCGGGAGAGTATTGCAGAAAGATGTCCTCAGGTGAGACACCTGACAGGTAAATCACACCATCCACCCAGATCTGGAGCATAAGGCCACCATGCTGTCTTGTCCTGGTCACAGTAGGTGATCCAAAGGGGTCGTTTATCCAGTTCCTCAAAGCCCTGTTCATTTGAGGACATTTATACTTCCTTCTTCTTATTATTACTGACCCTTATGATAACACATTTAAAGGGGCTTTTATTGAATCCTCACAACAATCCTGTTGTACCAAGGGGGGATACTGAGGCCGGGGGTATGAAGCAGCTTATCTCAGGCCTTTCACTGCCTTTCCATTCAATGTGAGTGTGGAGCCGATGGGCAGGGAAAAAGGCAGGCATAGCCCCGGCTCCAGGGGAGTAAAGGTCACCCACCTGAAAAGCCAAATCAGTGATCAAAGAAGTATATGTCTACTATGCTCTTAAAGGCCCAAGGGTAAGGGCGCCAGAGCCCTGCAGGGGGTTGTCAGGTGCAGGCTGTGTGGATGAGGGTGGGGAGGAGAGGAAGGTTGGGGCAGAAGTTCAGGGTCAGCACCTGAGGGGATGTGCCTGGAGGTGGTGGGGAGCAATGGTCTCCCTGCTCAGATTTCCTGGAGCATTTGTGAATCCTAAGTCTCCTTAGTCTCCCACTTCCTAAGACTGTGAGTCTGTAGGTCTGGGGCAGAGCCCAGGCACCTGTATTTGTGCTTCTGGGTCTTCGACAGAATCTTTGCCTTCTTCTCTCTGCACCCCACATCTGGTACAGAGAGGACAAGACACAGTCCCTCTGAACAAGGTGTCTGGGAGAGTGGGTGGGCCAGCCAGAGGGGAGGCTCGGGTGGAAAGGTGATTACCCCTGCCAGGTGGCCACAGCTGCTGTGGCAACACAATCTCCAGCCCCAGGGTGAGGTCTGGCCCCACACCTCCCTGGCCACCCAGCCATGACCCCAGGCCAGTCACCTCCAGGTGTGTCCCTGAGCCTCATCCTGGCGTTTGTAAAATGAGGACCAGACGGCCTGGGCAGGTCGGGATCAAATGAGCTGGAGCATGTGAGAGCCTGGCAGGGACAAGCACAGGGCACAGGGCTGGCTGAGGACTGGCCTGACCTCCAGACCCAAGGCCCCTCCCCCCAGGGATGGAGGGACAATGGGATGAGGTCAGAGGCAGGGCAGGGGCAGGAAGAAGGGCCAGGCAGGGAGAGCAGCTTGCCTTTGATAGAGCATTGGCCTAGGCTGGACGCAGAGGCTCAAGCCTGTAATCCTAGCACTTTGGGAGGCTGAGGCAGGAGGATGGCTTGAGCCCAGGAACTCAAGACCAGCCTGGGCAACAAAGTGAGATCCCATCTCTAAAAAAATTAAGTAATTAATTTTAGAAAAAGAACATTCGCCAAGCATGATGGCTCACGCATGTAATCCCAGCACTTTGGGAGGCCAAGGCAGATGGATAACCTGCAGTCAGGAGTTCAAGACCATCCTGGCCAACATGGTGAAACCCCTGTCTCTACTAAAAATTAAAAAATCAGCTGGGCGTGGTGGCAGGTGCCTGTAATCCCAGCTACTTGGGAGGCTGAGGCAAAGAATTGCTTAAACCTGGGAGGTGGAGGTTGCTGTGAGCTGAGATCACGCCACTGCACTACTCCAGCCTGGGCTACAGAGTGAGACAGACAAGAAAAGCCCGAACATTGGCCTAAAGCTGGGCTTGGGGTGGTCTTGGGACTGTGTGCCAGCAGGAGTCCCCTCCCCACTCCCCAGGGCCACAGAGATTCTGGGGACTGAGATAGGCTTATCTGACCCATCTCTTCCCTCAGACTGGGGACAGAGTTGTGTCCCCACATGGGGCCAGGCCAGGCAAACATGTCTTGGTACGTGGTCTCTCTCTCTCTCTCTCTCTCTTTTTCTCTTCCCCCACCACCACCTTCTGGGGGCTCCCACAGCCCTCCTCTGGGCCACCTCCAGCCAGGCCCAGCCCCTACTCCAGCTGCCCTGGCACTGCCCCAGGGACTTATCTGGTCTGAGCCCTGTGTCCTGCTGGGGTGGTGGAGAGCCCACCCCCGAAGTTTTGCAGCACCAGGTGGGGAAGGGGTGAGCAGCAGGCAGCAGGAGGTGGTGGACAAGGAGGGTTCTGGGGCTGGCTTGGCCTCTGCGGAGAGGGGGCAGGCGAGATGGGGTGGCTCAAGGACCTCCCCATCTCCCAGCAGTCGGGGAGATTCTGCTGGTGCCAGAGCAGACTGCCAGAATCCTCCAGGCCAAGGATGGCCCCACCATGCAGCCAACCTCCCGGCCTTACACCTGGGCTCATCTGACCATTTTCATTTGGAAAATCTGAGGCTCAGAGAGGTTGCTGGGTCATCCCTTCGGCTGCATGGTGAGAGAGCGGCATCAGGGCAAGGGGTCTGGCAGGCTGCTCCTCTAGGAAGCTGCGGAAGGGGCTGGCATAGGGGCTTGTTGGCCGGGGGCAGATAGAACCAGCAGGAACAGTCCCGAGGGCAGGGGAAGGCCGGATGGTTCAGGCCGTGGGCTGGGAGGAGGATGTGGCGACTCCTTGTCCTTGACTTTCTATTTCGGGGCCGATCGATGCTCTAGGGGCTCAGGATGGAGCAGGAGCCTTGGTCAGCCTGGGATGGGGTAAGTCGGTGTCCTTGGGGTGCAGAGGCCTGCCCACCCAGGCCCTGGCCCTTGGCCCTGCCTTGCCCCTCTCCCAGGACCTCTCAAGGCCACTGGGCCCACTTCCATTTTACCCCACCTTTGGGTTGAGATAGCCCTGGAAGCGGACTCCCGAGCTCATCACTTTTTAGCTATGTGACCTTGGGCAAGTTAGTCAGCCCCCAGTGCCTGTCCCCATCTTTCAGATGGGAATGGCAGTAGCATCTATCCCAGAGGACTGCTGTGAAGATCACACGGGGCGATACCTGTAGTGTTCAGACCAGGGCCTGGCACACAAGAATTGCTTGGTAAAGATTAGCAGTGAGAGGTGGTTGAGGAGGAAACTGACAAGGCCCAGGCTGTGCATTTCATGGCCACGACCTTGGGGCTCTCTTCCTTCCGCCACCTGCCATCCCCACCACAAAGGCCAGGCAGCCAACACAAGCCTCCTGTCTTCAGGCAGGGTGGGTGACCCTCCTGTGGGGGTCTGGAGTCAGTCTTCTGGAATGAATTAGGGGTGGGGAGAAGGCCCCAGCCCTGAGTCCTCTCAGCCCTTCCTGGGCCCTAGGGTTGCTGGGATCCAGGTGTCCTTGCGTGCAGGCCTAGGGGGCCACCATCTTGCTCAGGCCTGGTGCGTTGCTGTAGCAACCTGGAGCCTCCAGCCCCACTACACTCTGAAAAATTTATCAGGAAAACTTCCATGTTTAAAAATTAACCATGGGATTGAAATATTAAAGATGAGCTGCTTTGGGCGAGGCAGAGGGCAATGGATTTGGGGGTAGAGGAGCCAAGTCCTTCCTCCCAATAGGATGGCACCTGCCTGTCACCCCAGCTTCGGGGAGCCCAGCCATCCATTCCCACCCACCTGCCCGTGTCTAAGGCCTCCTATGTAGATGGAGGCTGGGAGCAGGGTAGGGGGACAGGTAGCGAGGGCCCTCCTCCCACTTCCTGTTTGTCCCTTTCCCATGATACTCCTGGGGCCCTCCCGTTACTCCACCCGAGGGTGGGGTGCCCCTCACCGGCCAGGAGGGCCTGATGAGGCACGGGGCCGGCTGGGCTGACCCTCTCCATCCCAGCTGCACCCCTCTCCAGCCCAGCCTCAGAGAGGGTGAGCAGGTGCCCGGGCCCAGAGGGCAGAAGGGGAGAGCACTCCTGCCCCTGCCCACTAGTAAAGGGGACAAAGCATTTTGTCATTTTGTCCCGAAATCAATAGTGCCCTCAGCTGCTAGGGCTGGCCGCCCCCTCCCCAGGATTCCTGCTTGTCCTGGAGTCCCCCTGACTCCCTCAGGCCTCCTTGGATTGACTCCCCTTTGCCCTCTCCCATGCCAGCCTGTCCATCTGGCCCAGGTGAGCTTCGTCATCCCAGCCTTCAACTCAAACTTCACCCTGGACCTGGAGCTGAACCAGTGAGTGTGGCCTTGATCCCAGGAGGAAGATTGGCACTGGGGCCGGGGAGGCACAGCCGGGCTTGGCTGCTGGGGGCTTGGGGGTTGGGCCAGGGCAGGGAGGACTGGGACCCTGAGCCTAGGTAGGCCCCAAGCCCGACCTCACCTCGCCCGTGACCCCCCTTCCTGCTGCCCCCTCTGTCCCAGCCACCTCCTCTCCTCACAATATGTGGAGCGTCACTTCAGCCGGGAGGGGACAACCCAGCACAGCACCGTGAGTGCCCCTGCAGGGGCGTGGGCCAGGGTGGAAGGGAGGTGCTGTTTCTGGGGTTCTGAGGTCACAGGTGTAGGGACAGGTGACTGCTGGAGATGAGGTCCTGGCCTGGCCCCTCAGCACCTTCCCTCTCTCCCCACCCGGGAGGCTCTGAGGGTGGACGGTGGGCAGCTTGAGTACGTGGGGCCCTGAGCTCCCCTCACTTGGCCCCAGAGCTCTGACTCCCAGCCAGCCCACCTGCCTTGCGTGGGGCCTACAGGGACCCTCATTGTTCCGTGCCGGCTGCCAGGAATCCCCTCTCCAGATTCTTCTGACAGGGGCAGCTGAGGAAAGGCCCTTCAGTACCAAGGCCCCGGGAAATCCCAGCTGCCTGGGACACCAGGGTCCCAACCCTGCAGGCCCTAGAGCCTGAAAATGAATAAGCGTCTATAAATAGCCTGTCTCCCCCCGCCACCCCTCCACTTCCCCCCCCACTGCCCCCCCCATCTGTTCAGTAACTGGAGCACAAGTAATTCTGCAGGAGGCAGAGCTGGAGGGGGAGGGTGCCGCTGGTCATTGCCCCCCACCCCGCCCCAACCCACGAGGCTGGCCAGGAGGACACATGCTGCCCATCACTCCTCAGCCAACCACGGGCCCAGGGTCATCCTGGGAGGCGGTGCATGAGGTTGTGTGTGATGTTAGGGGCGAATACATGATTAAATGAGATAATACATGGTTAGTGCACAGAGCAGTGCTGGGCACAGGGTAGGTGTTAAATGAACATTGCCTGTTATTCTCAAAGGAGTCTGATCCCTTCTCCAGCCCCAGCAAATGACTAAGAACCCTTGCTGTAGGCCGGACGCCTATAATCCCAGCACTTTGGGAGGCCGAGGCAGGCAGACCACCTGAGGCTAGGAGTTTGAGGCCAGCCTGGCCAAAATGGTGAAACACTGTCTCTACTGAAAATATATGAGAATAGCTTGAACCCAGGAGGTGGAGGTTGCAGTGAGCCAAGATTGTGCCGCTGCACTCCAGCCTGGGTGACAGAGCAAGACCCTGCCTCAAAAAAAACAAAAGAACCATTGCTGTACGCCAGCTTCCTTATTTTATACATGAGGTGGAGTCCCAGAGAGGGGTAGGAACTTGCCCGGGGTGGCACAGCAAATTAGGAGCACCGCCCATGTAGAAACAGGCTCCAGAGCCCCAGGCGTACCCGGAGATTGTGTCACCTGAACACAGGGCAGCTTCAGTGGTCCCCAAAAAGCCTCGAGGCCCGTCGGCCACCCCCTGCCCCATGCCAGAGTTCTGCTCCTCCAGGGGGCTGGAGACCACTGCTACTACCAGGGGAAGCTCCGGGGGAACGCACACTCCTTCGCTGCCCTCTCTACCTGCCAGGGGCTGCAGTGAGTATGGGGAGGGGCTGGGCAGCTGGGAGAAGCCTCTGGCCCATGCCCGGGGACAGTGGGGAGCTGTGCCTCTCTCTCCACAGTGGGGTCTTCTCTGATGGGAACACGACTTACATCGTGGAGCCCCAAGAGGTGGCTGGACCTTGGGGAGCCCCTCAGGTAGGCCCCTCGCTGTCCTCTCTGGTGGCCCTGCCAAGCCTGTCCCAACAGCTGTTGCTGCCACCTCTTCCTCCTCCTGCTCCTCCCTCAGTAACCCCAGCCTCACTGCCCTCTTCAGTGACCCCAGCTCTGGTTCCCTCCCTCCTGTGTTCCCAGCTCCCCTTGTTCCCCCAGCTCCAATGTCCCCTCTGTCCCCTAAGTGACCTCCCATTGGGCTCCAATGTCCTTTGCCCTGTCTCTCAGGGTGCCCCCAGGTCTTGACCCCGGAATCTGAGCATCTGGGAGATCAGATCCGACATGGGAACTCTGGCCAGTTCTGGGTCACCTCAGGATGGGATGGGAGGAGGGCTGGATCTGGCCGCCTCAAGTGGGCCTGTAGAAGACCCAGTTGGCACCCCAAGAACTAATTTCCCCTCATTGCAGGGACCCCTTCCCCACCTCATCTACCGGACCCCTCTCCTCCCAGATCCCTTCAGATGCAGGGAACCAGGTAAGGGAAGGAAGTGGGGTGGGCAGGGGCTGGCTGTGCCCCCCCTCACCGCCCCTCCCCACAGGCTGCCTGTTCGCTGTGCCTGCCCAGTTGGCTCCTCCAAATCATCTGAAGCTGAGAAGGAAAAGGCAGGTACGGGGGCCCGCACAGACCTCGGGCTGCAGAGACCTCAGGCTGCAGAGACCTCGGGCCATGGCCCAGAGCAGGAGGGCACCCCCATCCATGGCTGGGCGAAGGAGGGCTCACATGGATGTGACTGGGGGCCAGGGACTATGTCTGGGAGAAGCCCCCACCCCTTCCCTAATGCTGGCATCTACAGAGTTCCATCCTGGGCAAATCAAGGCTGCCTGCCCTCATTCCAAAGCTGAGGAGGGACAGGACCCTCTGCCAGGGGGAGCTGGCACTGTCCCTGGCTGGAGTCCAGACCCCCCATCCCCACCGCATCTGTTCCTGGCTTGGCCATGAGATCAGTCAGACATGGAAGGGACTGATTCCAAGTGCCCACCCGCCCCCCAGGTCCGCCGGGGCCACCCTACAGTGCACAGTGAGACCAAGTACGTGGAGCTAATTGTGATCAATGACCACCAGCTGGTGAGTTCCCAGGCTGGGGAAGGTGGGTGGCACTGGGAGGAAGCCCCCAAGGAGCCTGGCCCTCCTCCCGCTCCTCTCTCTCCCAGTTCGAGCAGATGCGACAGTCGGTGGTCCTCACCAGCAACTTTGCCAAGTCCGTGGTGAACCTGGCCGATGTGGTAAGCAGCTCTCCCTCCCTCCTTTCCTTCCCCCTCAGGCTCCCCACCCCACCACACACATCAGGGGGCACTGTCAGCCTCTGGCTCCCACCTCCTGGAGAGACAGACAGGCGCTCCTCCAGCCCTGGCCCGAACACTCACTCCCACCCTCCAGCCCTCTCATCTTCTCCCCTCCGGACCCAGATATACAAGGAGCAGCTCAACACTCGCATCGTCCTGGTTGCCATGGAAACATGGGCAGATGGGGACAAGATCCAGGTTCAGGATGACCTCCTGGAGACCCTGGCCCGGCTCATGGTCTACCGACGGGAAGGTCTACCTGAGCCCAGCGATGCCACCCACCTCTTCTCGTGAGTCCCCCACCCTACGCCTCCTGCCAGCCTCTGCTAGTTGCTACAGTGCTTAGGGTTACTTAACACCTGCCCTGTGCCAGGTGCTTTTCCCAGAGTCTGGGGACTGGGCTCACCTTGCACCCTGTCACCTCCCCCCCAGCCGTGGGCAACAGGCTGGGCACCTTTCCCTGAACCTGAGGCTGATGCCCTTGTCTTAGCCCTGGTGGTCCTCTTCCTCATGTCCCCTTAGTTCCATCTTTCCCCTTTCAAACTGTCCCAGCATCCCTCCTCAGGGACCCAGTGCCCTGGTAGGGAAAAAAATCTAATAAAAGGGCCTTGCAACTAGAGATGGTTTACTAGGAGCCTCTCCTTTGCCTTATGGGCAAAAGAACCCAAGGAAAGGCCAGGCATGGGCCACCATGCCTGTAATCCCAGCATTTTGGGAGGCCAAAGTGGGTGGATCATTTGATGTCAGGAGTTTAAGACCAGCCTGGCCAACATGGTGAAACCCTGTCTCTACTAAAAATACAAAAATTAGCTGGTGTGGTGGCGGGTGCCTGTAGTCAGCTACTTGGGAGGCTGAGGCAGGAGAATTGCTTGAACCCAGGAGATGGAGTTTGCAGTGAGCCGAGATGGTGCCACTGCATTCCAGCCTGGACTACAAGAGTGAAAGTGTCTCAAAAAAAAAAAAAAAAGAACAGAAGGAGGGGAGGGGTCTTGCCTGGGGTCACCAAGGCTGGTGAGAAGGGCAAGGGCCACCTCCCAAAGAAGGGCTCTTGTGTCAGGGGATCCCCAAGGCCCCCCCAGCACCCAGGAAGCCACAGGGGAGGGCAGGAGGCCATCCTGACAGTGCTCTCCCTTCCAGGGGCAGGACCTTCCAGAGCACCAGCAGCGGGGCAGCCTACGTGGGGGGCATCTGCTCCCTGTCCCGGGGTGGGGGTGTGAACGAGGTGAGCAGTGAGGGCCATGGCTGGGGGAGAGGGGCTGCGAGGGCACGACGTGCCTGTGGGAAGATGTAGACATCTGTGCCCCATCTTCCCCACTCCCAGTATGGCAACATGGGGGCGATGGCCGTGACCCTGGCCCAGACGCTGGGGCAGAACCTGGGCATGATGTGGAACAAACACCGGAGCTCAGCAGGTATCCGCCCCCGGAGGCCCCTGTGTGGCCCTCGCCCAGCAGCTCTGGGATGCGGAAGGTGTAAGTGGGAGGGTGGTCCTTGGCCTCCCTCATCTCATCTCCGCCTGGCTCACCCCTCAGGGGACTGCAAGTGTCCCGACATCTGGCTGGGCTGCATCATGGAGGACACTGGGTGAGTTCTCGGGGACAAACCGGGGGAAGGTCTTGGGTGAGGGTCGTCCTAGAGCGAGCACTCCTTGGCAGTCTGGACCAGGGGGCTCAAGAGGCCCAGCTCACAGAACCACTGAGGATCCAAGAAACCCAGTTTTCCGCAAACACTGTCCAGGGAGACCCAGATGCCCCTGCTGGAACACCAAAACCGGCCAGGCTGCAATGCGCACCGCGGCCACTGGGTGCCGCCCCAGCCTCGCGTGGAGGCATCTTCCCTCCAGAGCGCTGGGAGTCCCCAGGTTCTGCGGAGGGGACGGGGACGACTGGGACATGCGGGAGGATTCTGGTGCAATCGCGGGGCAGATCCTCCGCCTCCTCGCGATGGTGACTGAGTTCCCCAGAGCGCCTCCTCTCCAGTCTTGAGAGGGTGAGAGGGTGGGTTGGAGGGGAGCAGCCAGCGGCACCTCCCCTCGCCCTGCCCAGGTTCTACCTGCCCCGAAAGTTCTCGCGCTGCAGCATCGACGAGTACAACCAGTTTCTGCAGGAGGGTGGTGGGAGCTGCCTCTTCAACAAGCCCCTCAAGGTACCAGCTCCGCGGCGGGGAGCGTGGGAGTGGGGCCTGGGCGGGGTCCGGGCCAGACTCCCAACCTGTCCTCCCGGTCCAGCTCCTGGACCCCCCAGAGTGTGGGAACGGCTTCGTGGAGGCAGGGGAGGAGTGCGACTGCGGCTCGGTGCAGGTAAGTGATAGTCTAGGCGCCAGGTGGGGGGCCGGGATGTGTGGGTGGGCACGAGGGAACGTCCGAGTGGGGAGGATTAGGGCTCGCCGCCTCCCTTCCCTTCTCCGGCGTCCCTCAGGAGTGCAGCCGCGCGGGTGGCAACTGCTGCAAGAAATGCACCCTGACTCATGATGCCATGTGCAGCGACGGGCTCTGCTGTCGCCGCTGCAAGGTAAGGAGGACCTGCCGGGAGGGGGGCCAGGACGCAGGAGGAGCGATTGGAGGCCTTCAGATAAGGGGCGTGCGGAGGGAGGCGGGGCCTTCGGGGGCGGATTTCCTCTTGGGCGGGGCTTGATGCGAAAACAGCGCCAATGGGCAGCAAGGGGCGGGGATGAAAGATGTTGAGGGCGGGGCTACGAGGAGCGGGAAAGGAAGGCTGCCCAGAAGCAGGGAGGGGCGGGAATGGGGGCGGGCTTGGGGGCGGTGCAGAGTAGGCTGGGAGCGAGGTGGGAAGCGGCCGAGAGGTGGTGGGAGCAGGGAAATAAGAACAGGCCTGAAATGGGTGCCCGTGGAGCTAGAAGGCCCGGGATGTGGGGCCCGGGCCGAGGCATCCATCCTGCCTGACCTGGGGACCGCGTTTCTTCCCTAGTACGAGCCACGGGGTGTGTCCTGCAGAGAGGCTGTGAACGAGTGCGACATCGCGGAGACCTGCACTGGGGACTCGAGCCAGGTCCGCCCAGCCCCGCAGTCCTGTGGAGCCCTGGGCGAGGCAACCCCTACCCTGGTGGATCTGGTTTTCCCGGTGTGCGCTCTCCACTCCCCTCCTCTCCACAGCTGGCGTCGACCCCCACTGATCAGACTTAGTTTTCTTATCTGAGGAAGGGGTTCTTCATGCCTCCTGGCTTTGTTCCTTCCGTCATTAAACCAAAATTTATCGTCTGGCTGGTATTCCCAGCGCCTGGCCGGGTGCCTGGTGTAGGTTAGAGATCAGAGTGGATGATAATATTAGTTAATATCTATTAAAACCTAATTACATGTCAGGCATTTCATTCTCCCAGCCCTACAAGGGAGGGAGGCTGGAGCGGCTCTGGGGCTTGCAAATCTTTGTGGTCTGGGTCCAGAGCCAGACAGACCCCTTGTCCTAGGCGTGGAAGAGCCCTGTAGCCTGAGCCTCCACATGGGGGGAGCACTTGGCGCCAAGCATTCCTCCCTGGGGCAGGCCTCAACTCCAGTCCTGGGGCTGCTCTGCTCAGCTTCACCCCTCTCTCCACAGTGCCCCCCTAACCTGCACAAGCTGGACGGTTACTACTGTGACCATGAGCAGGTATGATGGCTGATGGCTGCTCCCCCTAGCCTGGGGTTCGGGCAGTCTCTTGTCTCACTCTAACCACTCAGCATCTCCATCCCTTGTTTCTTCCTAATTCATGGTCCCTCAGGGCCGCTGCTACGGAGGTCGCTGTAAAACCCGGGACCGGCAATGCCAGGCCCTTTGGGGCCATGGTGAGTCTGGCTAGGGCTGGGAGCGGTGACTCTGGAGGACCCAGAGCTCAGAGACTGGGGAGGGTGGGTTCCAGCTGAGCAGGCCCCTAAGTGTGTAGCTCACCAGGATCTCAGGGACCCAGGCAGGCAGCCTGGGGGTCAGGCCAAAGTGTGGGAGATGCAGGCCTGAGATCCTGGGGGTGGATCCTGGGGTGTGTGGGGGTGACGCTTGGCATCCTCTCCCCACAGCGGCTGCTGATCGCTTCTGCTACGAGAAGCTGAACGTGGAGGGGACAGAGCGTGGGAGCTGTGGGCGAAAGGGATCGGGCTGGGTGCAGTGCAGTAAGCAGTGAGTACTGAGGCTCCCAGAGGGCCTTCCAGCTCTGGGGCGGGTGTGAGACTTTCCAGAGATGGGCAGCAGGTTCTCCTAGGAGGAGCCTATCAATCCCAATGGGCGGGCACGTGGCAAATCAGGTGGCAGGGTGCAGGCTGAGGGCAGATTAGAGTTCAGTAGTTGAGTCTGAGGTCCAACTTGGGGCTCACTGTCTCCATGTGCCCCAACAGGGACGTGCTGTGTGGCTTCCTCCTCTGTGTCAACATCTCTGGAGCTCCTCGGCTAGGGGACCTGGTGGGAGACATCAGTAGTGTCACTTTCTACCACCAGGGCAAGGAGCTGGACTGCAGGTGCTGGCTGGGACCAAGGCTAGGGAGGGGAGGTTGCAGCTGTGCTGGGGGTTAGGAGACAGGGGGCTGAGACTGGCTGTGTCACGTCCCTAGGGGAGGCCACGTGCAGCTGGCAGACGGCTCCGACCTGAGCTACGTGGAGGATGGCACAGCCTGCGGACCCAACATGCTGTGCCTGGACCATCGCTGCCTGCCAGCCTCCGCCTTCAACTTCAGCACCTGCCCCGGCAGTGGGGAGCGCCGGATTTGCTCCCACCATGGGGTGACTGCCTGGAGGCTGGGATGGCGGGAGAGGCTTATAGGAGGGGCCAGGCCCCTGCTCACCTCTCCTGGCCCTGCCCCACCTCTAGGTCTGCAGCAATGAAGGGAAGTGCATCTGTCAGCCAGACTGGACAGGCAAAGATTGCAGTATCCACAACCCCCTGCCCACGTCCCCACCCACGGGGGAGACGGAGAGATACAAAGGTGAGGCTGGAGCTGGCCAAGGTGGGGCTGTCTGTCCCGCTCTCTGTGCCTGTCCCCACCGACTGAGCCCTGCCCTCCTCCCCAGGTCCCAGCGGCACCAACATCATCATTGGCTCCATCGCTGGGGCTGTCCTGGTTGCAGCCATCGTCCTGGGCGGCACGGGCTGGGGATTTAAGTAAGAGACACACACACCCTGTGCCTGTGCCCCCTGGTGCTCTTGAGGGGGGTCAGAATCCCTGACTGGTAGAGCTGAGGGTCCTCCCTGAGAGCTTAGCTAAACCAGAGCTCACATATCATAGGTCCAAGCAGCCTGCAGGGCTTAACATTTAGAAACCAGAAAATTTGGGCTGGGCTCGGTGGCTCACGCCTGTAATCCCAGCACTTTGGGAGGCCAAGGTGGGCAGATCACCTGAGGTCAGGAGTTCAAGATCAGCCTAGCCAACATGGTGAAACCCCACCTCTACTACAAATACAAAAATTAGCTGGGCGTGGTGGACTGCGCCTGTAGTCCCAGCTACTCAGGAGGCTGAGGCAGCAGAATTGCCTGAACCCGGGAGGTGGAGGTTGCAGTGAGCCCAGATCTTGCCACTGTACTCCAGCTTGGCGCCTGGCGACAGAGTAATACTCTGTCTCAAAAAAAAAAGAAACCAGGAAATTTTAGGCTGGATGTGGTGGCTCACACCTGTAATCCCAGCACTTTGGGGTCCAAGGTGGGTGGATCACCTGAGGCCAGGAGTTCAAGACCAGCCTGGCCAACATGGTGAAACCCCATCTCTATTAAAAATACAAAAATTAGCCAGGCGTGGTTGTGAACAACTATAATCCCAGCTACTTGGGAGGCTGAGACAAGAGAATCTCTTGAACCCAGGAGGTGGAGGTTGTAGTGAGCCGAGATCACACCACTGCACTCCAGCCTGGGTGACAGAGTGAGACTCCATCTCAAAAAAAAAAAAAAAGAATGAACAAATCCTGGAGATTTTACATTAGCAATCTGATTTCCAGCTTCTCTGGAAACATGACAAGGTGCCCCATTGTGCCTCCAGGCATCCCCACATAGCTGCAGAGTGGAGCTGGGCAGGGGCCGCTCAAGCCAGGCGTGTCCCCTCCGGTTCCCCATCCTCACCCAGCCTATGATGCTTTGTGCGCTTCTAAGTCTGGGGTCCTTGTGCTGGTCTAACCCCCTTAATGTGCAGAGGAGGAACCCAAGGTCCAGGGTCATATCATTGAGTTAGTGACAGCATCAGAACTAGAAACTGGGACGCATTTTTGTTGGGTGTCCTGGGTAATTCTCCCTGGCCCTTACATTAGAGTCCAGGCCCCAGGAACCCTGGCCCCTCTCTGGGGGCTCTGGGGCAAGGGGTTGCATGGCAGCTGAAGGCCCCTTCCTGAGAGGAGCGGAAGGTCAGATGTCTCCTTTTCCTCCCCCTCCAGAAACATCCGCCGAGGAAGGTACGACCCGACCCAGCAGGGGGCAGTGTGATGCCGGCCACGTCATTTCTCCCGCTGTCCTTGTCTCCTCCATCTCATTCGTCACCCCGCGTTCTGTGGATGGGGAGTGGGGGCTGATTCCCCCACTCCTGCTGCCAAGCTGTCCCAGCAGGGGTGGGAGAGCCTCACTCGGGGAAGAAGGTCCCAGCCTGCCCTCGCCCTCGCCCGCCACCCGCTCAGGCCTCACGTCCTGCTTGTGTGCCTGGCTGCGGCCAGACCCTCCCCCGCCACCAGGTGGACCCTAGACCTGGAGCTGTGCCCCTGGCAGTCCCCATCCCTGGGAGGGGCCTCCCTGTGCGTCCCATCTGTTTTGTCTTCCGTGTCACCACTGTCTGACCTGCAGATCCCCTCCCCGGCCAGCCTGTGACTTGCCGCCTGCCTCCAGGGCCCAGCACTGAGCTCCAGGGCCCTGCTGGGGGGGCTCTACCCCATGGCCCCTGCTCACGTCCTCCCCTGATGCCCCCTCTCCGTTCCAGGTCCGGAGGGGCCTAGGTGCCACCCCCCTCCCTCCAAGCCTGGCACCCACCGTCTTGGCACTGAACCACGAGGCTGCCTCCATCCAGCCACGGAGGGAGGCACCATGCAAATGTCTTCCAGGTCCAAACCCTTCAACTCCTGGCTCCGCAGGGGTTTGGGCGGGGGCTGTGGCCCTGCTCTTGGCACCATCAGGGTGGACCAGGCCTAGAGGGCGCTTCCTCCACAGCCCCACCCACCTCCTGCGGCTCAGCCTTGCACACCACTCCCCCGTGTGAATGTAGCTTCCATTTCACGGATTGCCACAGCTCAACTCGGGGGCCTGGAGGGATGCCCCCAGGCAGCCACCAGTGGACCTGGCCTGGATGGCCCCTCCTTGCAACCAGGCAGCTGAGACCAGGGTCTTACCTCTCTGGGACCTAGGGGGAAGGGGCTGATATCTACATATTTTTAAACTGAATCTTAATAGATGAATGTAAACTCGGGGGTGCTGGGGCCAGGGCAGTTGTGGGGATGTTTTGACACTGACAGGAGGGCCCGGAGGAACTGAGGTGTGGCTGTCCCCCAGACCCTCCACTGGGATGACCACACCTGGAGTCCTGTCACTGAGCACAGGCATCCCAGCTTGCCCCCACCCAGCCCCCCTAAGCTTGGAGGAAGTATGAGTGCTGATTCAAACCAAAGCTGCCTGTGCCGTGCCCAAGGCCTAGGTTATGGGCACGGCGACAACATGTCCCAGATCGTCTTCAATTCCAAAACAACCATCCTGTCCCTGTCAGGATGCAGGGATTTGGGGGGAGGGGAATCTAGAAAATATAGTCCCTGAAATAAAATGGCACCTTCCCCCTTTCAAGAAGGGTGATTCTGGGGCCAACTCAGGGTTTAGGTGCCCCCTGGTGTGGCCTAGATGCCCCCGCCTGGGCCATCTTTCCGGGGAGGACTCTCTGGAGGTGAGGCCTAGGTGGCCCCGTGCCTGTAGAGTTAGGGGCTCTGCCTGGGATGAGCAGGAGGAGGTAGGAAAGGGAGGTCTCACAGATGATCCTAGGCTGCCCCATCAAGTCCATTCCACTCCCTCCCCAATTCCAGGGCCGAGTAGTAAGTTTACAGACGTTTCCCCCATTACATGCCCCATCCCTCCCTGCCGCAGCCAAGCCTGAAAGCCAGGTGGAGCTCCTCAGTCTTCACACGGTCCTGCCGGCGGCCTTCCCTCATGACCCTGGCTTCAGAGGAAGGAGCTCTGGCTCCTTGACCCTAAAAGATAGCTGGCAGGAGCCAGATGGGGGCCAGCTACCTGATGGATGAAAGCCACAAGTGAATGCGGTTCCTGTCGCCAGGGGCACCCTGGCAGGGAGCTCTGAAACCGCCAGGCCCATAAGCTGTTTGTTTGAGCCCCTCTGTTTCTGGGACACCTTTGAGGAGGAGTTGTGGAGGGAATCGTTCCCTGTTAATTCACACCACCCTCAGGCCTGGGACCCGCTGACCCCATTTGGGTGGCTGCATGCACCCGACAGCAGTGGGGTCCGCATACCACGCTCCAGCTGGCACTGCCCACTCAAGGGCTGAGTGGAGGCACCCCTTGGGCCAGCTCTGCTCCACCAGCCCTGCAAGCTGAGGCGGGGCAGGGAAGGGCCGGGTGTTGCGCTGTTGCTGCGCTACCTGAAGGCATCCGTCCTCGGGTGGTGCACCCGTGCGCAGGCACGGTGCATCTGGGCACAGCATCTGGATCCACACCTCTGCACAAGTGTGAATACCTCTGCACACATGGGCATATCTGTGTGTGCACGTGTACATAGGGGTGGGGAACATGAGACTTCCTGTGACCAGTCACCCTGGCTCCCAGTTGTCTGCATCTCCCTGCCCCGCCCTAGTGAGTGCCTGCCCTGGCGGAGCCCAGGGAGGAGTGGAGGCTGCCTCTGCCTGGGCCTTCACACAGCATCCTGTACATACATCACCTGGGGCGGGGGGTGGGGAGGCAGGGACAGGAGCATCAATTAAAGATCACATCCTGGGACTTCCAGGGAGCTCACACTAACCTTTCGTCTCTTTCCTGTCTGAATGGCCATGCTGTGACTTGTCCCCTCTGGCTCTAGAGGGAGCATGACAACTGGGATACTGGAGCGGGAAGGGAGCGCCCACCAGCTGCAGGAGCTGGGAGGAAGGGGTGTTGCTTCCCATTCACATGAGGAAACAGGGTGGAGGCCTGCCCTCCCCATTCCTTAGCTTTTCCAACAAAGACAGCAGTGCCCCTCCTCCGGCTCCAGCAAAGCAGGAGGTGAGGTGAGTAGGAAAGCATTTTCCCAAAAGACCCAACTTCCCTTTTATGGCTGAGGCCAGAGAAGCCTCTCCTCACCTCCCAAGAGATTCCAACACGCTGGACAAAACCATTAGCCTGTCCGGTCCCAGGGCACCATGTTCCTGGGCAGCAGAGAATCTGCTCTTTTTCCATTCCTGTGCCCTCTGGCCAAGCCTGGGGCATGAGGGGACTAAGCAAGGGCAGTGCTGGGAGCCCCTCCCCCGGCTGGAGGCTGGGTCTGAGCCAGGAGCCCGCGCTGGTTATTCCTGTCTTCCCCTGCAGAGTGTAGGGGCCTGGAGGTGTTCACAGACTGGTGCCGGAGGAAGGACTGGGGGAGGATCCATCGGGCTCTGGAAGTCCTGCTCATTCAGGGAAAAGATAAAAAGGAGGAGGTGGGGGCAGGGAAACAAAAAAAATGAAAAGCTAGAAAAAATTGAGAAAGAAATAGCAGCACCAAGCGGGGGCCTGGGGAGAATTGGCAGCTAGAAGCTCTGGGATCATAGCCCCGTTCCCAAACAGGTAGGGTTCCCAAGGCCACCTTGGATCAGGTGCCGAGAGAGGAGGACCCAGGGCCACATTTAGCTTAGATTCCTTGTCCCCATCCTACTCTGGCATCTGGTGCCCCCAGGACAGAGGGTAACATCCAACTCCAGTCTCTCCCGAGGCTGAAGGTCAGCCTCTTCCTATTCAGTGTGCAGGGGGAAAAATCGAGAATCATTCTCAAACCGATCAGTCATGAACTGAAGTCTAGCTGTGCCCTTGTCTTCCTTGCTCTCGGCCGAATAACACTATTTTTAACTTTCTCCATTGCTTCTGCCTCTCAACTCCTCCATGCCCATGTTTAACCCTTTCTCAGTTCCCAGTTCCCAGTCTATCCACGTCTGATGTGAGCTTCACCTGACCCTTCAGACAGGAAAAGGGTGGCTTCTGGCAGGTGAACGGCAGGAAGGCAGAGAGGGCACAGGTGAGGCTCAGCCTTTGTGACTTTCAAAGGTCAGTGCTGGCCGAGCATGGTGGCTCACCTCTAATCCCAACACTTTGGGACTCGAAGGCAGGTGGATCACTTGAGGTCGGGAGTTTGAGGCCAGCCTGGTGGCCAACATGGTGAAACCCTGTCTCTACTAAAGATAAAAAAAAAATTAGCCGGGTGTAGTGGCACTCACATGTAGTCACAATTACTTGGGAGGCTGAAGCAGAGAATCACTTGAGCCCCAGAGGCGGAGGTTACAGTGAGCTAAGGTCACACCACTGCACTCCAGCCTGGGTGATAGAGCAAGACTTTGTCTCAAGAAAAATTTAGGCCGGGCGCGGTGGCTCACGCCTGTAATCCCAGCACTTTGGGAGGCCGAGGCGGGTGGATCACGAGGTCAAGAGATCGAGACCATCCTGGTCAACATGGTGAAACCCCATCTCTACTAAAAATACAAAAAATTAGCTGGGCATGGTGGCGCGTGCCTGTAGTCCCGGCTACTCGGGAGGCTGAGGCAGGAGAATTGCCTGAACCCAGGAGGTGGAGGTTGCGGTGAGCCGACAGCGTGCCATTGCACTCCAGCCTGGGCAACAAGAGCGAAACTCCGTCTCAAAAAAAAAAAGAAAAGAAAAATTTAAAAGAGGTCATTGCAGAGTCATGGGAAGGCTCTCAGCCTTGCTCACACCAAACCCTGGAGCCCTAAGTGTCACCTGCATGGGTAGGCAAGGGGATGCCAGGGAGGCACTGAGCCTTCTGCCCCCTGTCTTACCTGCCTAGGGATGCCAGCTTACCTTCCCCCAACTGGCCAGGAGGAAATAAATCTCCACGGGTTGGAATGGAGAATCAGATCTGGCCCAAACAGAACATCTGAAAAGACTGACTTTGGGCTGGGTGCAGTGGCTCACACCTTTAATCCCAGCACTTTGGGAGGCAGAGGCGGGCAGATCATGAGGTCAGGAGATCACGACCATCCTGGCCAATATGGTAAAACCTAGTCTCTATTAAAAATACAAAAATTAGCCGGGTGTGGTGGCACGTGCCTGTAGTCCCAGCGACTCGGGAGGCTGAGGCAGGAGGATCACTTGAACCTGGGAGGCGGAGGTTGTGGTGAGCCGTGTTACTGTACTCCAGCCTGGGCAACAGAGCGAGACTCCAACTCAAAAAAAAAGACTGACTTTGGTTTCAGAACTGGTTACTGGCAACGCTGGTGGAGTGATTCCTAAATAACATGGAGTGGAACAAGAAATTTGAAATTTGCAGTGAAGGCCACCTATTGCAAGGAATTCCCAGGAACCCTTATTTTTCAAAAGTAGAAATTCCTTTGGCCAGGCATGGTCGCTCACACCTATAATTTTAGCACTTTAGGAGGCTGAGTGGGGAGGATCACTTGAGCCCAGAAGTTCAAGACCTGCCTGAGCAATATACTGAGATCTTGTCTCTACAAAAAAAACTTTTTAAAAATTAGCCAGCTCAGGCGGGCGTGGTGGCTCACACCTGTAATCCCAGCACTTTGGGAGGCTGAGGCGGGCAGATCATGAGGTCAGGAGTTCAAGACCAGCCTGGCCAACTTGGTGAAACCCCATCTCTACTAAAGATACAAAAAAATGAGCCGGGCATGGTAGCGTGAGGCTGCAATCCCAGCCACTTTGGAGGCTGAGGCAGAAGAACTGCTTGAACCGGGAGGCGGAGGTTGCAGTGAGCCGAGATCGTGTCATTGCACTCCAGCCTGGGTGACAGGGCAAGACTCCGTGTCAAAAATAAAAAAATTAGCCAGCTGGGTGAGGTGGCTCATGCCTGTAATCCCAGCACTTTGGGAGGCTGAGGCAGGCAGATCACGAGGTCAGGAGTTGAAGTCCAGCCTGGCCAACATGGTGAAACCCTGTCTCTACTAAAAGTACAAAAATTAGCCGGACGTGATGATGCTCACCTGTGGTCCCAGCTACTTGGGAGGCTAAGACGGAGCAAGACTCTGTCTCAAAAAAAAAGAGAATCCTTTGATAAAATCACCATCCCAGGTTGCCTCTGAATCATCCCCCCTCACCCCTCGCTTTTTTTTTTTCTTTTTTGAGTCTGTCACCCAGTCTGGAGCGTAGTGACGCCAGCACAGCTCACTGCAGCATTGAATACTGGGGCTCAATCTTCCCACATCAGCCTCCTGAGTAATTGGGATCACAGGTGCTGGCCATCATGCCTGGCTAATTTTTTTTTTTTTTTTTTTGAGACTGAGTCTTGCTCTGTCACCCTAGTGGAGTGGCAGCATCTTGGCTTACTGCAGCCTCCACCTCCAAGGTTCCAGCCATCCTCCCACCTCAGCTTCCAAGTAGCTGGGATTACACCACCATGCCCGGCTAATTCCTGGCTACTTTTTGGGGGGGCTGGGTGCAGTAGCTCACGCCTGTAATCCCAGCACTTTGGGAGACTGAGGCTGGTAGACCATCTAAGGTCAGGAGTTTGAGATCATCCTGGCCAACAGGGTGAAGCCCCATCTCTACTAAAAATACAAAAATTAGCCGTGCGTGGTGGTACGCATCCAAAGCTACTCCAAAGGCTGAAGCAGGAGGTTGGCTTGAACCTGGGAGGGGGAGGTTGCAGTGAGCCAAGATCATGCCACTGCACTCCAGCGTGGGCAACAGAGTGAGACTCCATGTCAAATAAATAAATCTAATATAGCCAAAATAGTCTCATACCAACATATAATCAACATAAAATAATTATTGAGATGGTACATAGTTTTTTTTTTTCTGTGTACAAAGTCTTTGAAATCAAGGATGCATTCTGCCCTTAAAGCGCATCTTGGTTTGCCCAATTTCACACTCAGCAGCTATATGTGGCTATTACCGATGCTGTTAAGTAGCAATATTTAAACCCAGGAAGCTTTGAAAGAAGGCAAGGACGGAAGAGGAAACAGACAACTATGCGTGAAAGACAGGTCAGGAGCAGCAGACACTGCCTCCTTAAAGGTCAGAGGGAACCTGTGTATATAGTCCTTTCTAGAAGGCAAGAGACCAGTCAGGCTGATGTTGGCAGGACAAAGGAATTTTAACTTAATCTAGTGTGAGAGACCTAGATTTCTGCTGCCCCGAAAGGGGCTCTGGCCCCCAGGAACTTACTGTAGGCAAAAATAAGATTTCTGTCAATCTTTCCAGAAGATCAGCAGGAGAGAGAAGCAGCCCCAGCCCGAGGCTTGGTGCCGAGGAAGATTCCTGAAGACTTCCAGCTGCGCCCAGAAACCCAGCGCCTGCGGCCTGGGCTCTTCAGGCCTTTAGTGTTGAAAGCAAAGGTGGGAAGTAAACTCAGTGGATCGTGTCCTCTAAGAGGCCGAAGCTGTTAATGACCTGGAGACCATCCCTTGCGACAGCTCCTGAAACGTACCCTGACAGTCTCGCCGTGCGCAGGATTCCCTGAGGGCCTGTTTACCACTGAGCCCTCGGTGGAGCCCCCTGTGGTTCATTAAGCTGTGAAGCCTGGGTCTCCGACCCAGTCACAGGCCACATTCCAGGTCAGCTTTTGGAACTAAGTGTCACTTGGCTCCCAAGAATACTGACAGAACACCCCAGTGTGGCCGGGCACAGTGGCTCATGCCTGCAATTCCAGCACTTTGGGAGGCTGAGGCAGGTGGATCACCTGGGGTCAGGGGTTCGAGACCAGCCTGGTCAACATGGAGAAACTAAAAATACTACTACTACTAAAAATACAAGAATTAGCTGAGCGTGGTGGCAGGTGCCTGTAATTCCAGCTACTCGAGAGGTTGAGGGAGGGGAACTGCTTGAACCTGGGAGGCAGAGGTTGCAGTGAGCCAAGATCATGCCACTGCACTCCAGCCTGGGCAACAGAGAGAGACTCTGTCTCAAAAAAAAAAACAACACCACAATGATGCAAGGGGCCTATGGGCCTTCAGAGCATGGAGAGTGGCAAGGGACCCCCAACAGAGTCATTTTGCTTTGCACAAGGCTATCCACGTGGTCCATCTGACCACAGATGGAGACCAAGCCTGAGCCACCGCGGCTGCAGGGACTAGGACAGCTATCACGTACCCTGGCTCCATGCGGTCCCAGGGGTAGCCCACCCTGAGGTCCCCACTCGCTGCACTCAGTCCTCCAGGCCCGGCTCCCTCCTTAGGCCATGCTGGCGTTGGGCCCTGAAGGGTTGATTGCTGCTCCCCTCACCCCCACAGACCCCTCTGTTCAGCCCTGGCCCTCCGCCACCTGAACCCCTGCCCACTTGGCAGCCTCGGGCTTCCTGACAAGTGTCTGACTGGCTGCCAATCTCCACTCTCCCCAAGAGCAGTCTGCTTCTCTCTGGCAGCCGCGGTGCCCACTTGGGTTTAAAAATAAACTCGCTATCTGCCTTTCCCCCAGCCGAATCCCAGGCACTTCCATGTGGTGCTGGATCCCAGCCGCCTCCGATCCGAAAGCACCGTGTCACCTCCTCTCAGCGGCCACCGTGAGGAACTCGTTCCGCAACTCCCCTGCAGGGACTTGGCTGCAGAAAACTCCGTTTTATCCTGGAGCACCTGTCACTTCTCCCATCTGAGGGTCATTTGTGGAGGATTTAAGGGCAGGAGCAGAGTGGAGGTGGAGGGCTGCTCTAAGGAATGTGGGGGTCCCAGGATGGCTCACATGGGGGCCCCACAAAACCAGCATCTCCAGCCTCAGTGGGGCACCGGGCGGCCTTCACACCTGCAGTGCCTGGGGTTCCCTGCCCTTTCCCCCTCCAATTAATTTGCCCTCCTCTGCTCTCTTCAGAACTCACCCTGTCCCACCCCACTCTCCCAGTTGGCCTCTCCCCTCATGCCCCCAGGAGAAAGGCCAGTCCCAGTCTCCAGTGTGCTTCTCCCCAGAGTCCCAGGCCCCTGCCCAAGGGAAGGGGCCCTCCCACTTCACTTCGAGCCCCAGCCCCTCCTACATGTCAGGCCATGGTTCTGCCATTTACCAATCCTCTCCCACAGGCCTCCTGCTCCTTCCCATAACCCAGGACTTTTCTTTTTCTTTCTTTTTTTTTTTTTTTTTTTTTTTGAGACAGAGTCTTACTCTGTTGCCCAGGCTGGAGTGCAGTGGCACGATCTTGGCTCACTGCAACCTCTGCGCCCTGGGTTCAAGCAATTCTCCTGCCTCAGCCTCCTGAGTAGCTGGGATTACAGGCACCCGCCATCATGCCTGGCTAATTTTTGTATTTTTAGTAGAGATGGGGTTTCACCATATTAGCCAGACTGGTCTCGAACTCCTGAACTTGTGATCCGCCTGCCTCAGGCTCCCAAAGTGCTGGGATTACAGGCGTGAGCCACCCGTGCAGGCTAGCCCAGGCCTTTTCATCCTTAAACACAAATCACAACCACCCCCACCCCCACCCCACCCCAGCGCCTTCACAGCCCCACCCCCACACCACCCCAGCACCTTTGAAGCCCCACCCCACCCCACCCCAGCGCCTTTGAAGCCCCACCCCCAGCCCCAGTGCCTTCGCAGCTTGCTGCCTGTGGCCTTGCCACTCTCATTGCCACAGTTCCCACTGCCGTCCAGTCCTTGGAGCAAACAATGGGGGCTGCCAACTCCAAACCGGCCTCCTGCTCATCCCACCACCTGCTCCTGTCTTACAGGCTGAGCACCACAGACCCTCCTCCTGGCGTGGCTGTGGCCAGAGCTCTGGCTCACCTGTCCCTCCCCTGCTGGCCTCTCTAGCCCGTTTCAGTCCATCTTCCCTTCTAGGCTCCTGCCCTGGGAATTTCTCTGCCCCTGTTCCAGACCTTGCCCCGCATTTATGACTTCCTCCCATTTTATTTATTTTTATTTATTTTTGAGACAGAGTCTTTCTCTGTCACCCAAGCTGGAGTATACTGACATAATCTCATCTCACTGCAGCCTTTGCCCTCCAGCCTCAAGGGATTCTCCCACCTCATGCCCACTGAGTAGTGGAGACTACAGGCGTGTGCTGCCAACACCTGGCTAATTTTTGTATTTTTTGCAGAGATGGGGTTTTGCCATGTTGCCCAGGCTGGTCTTGAACTCGTAGACTAAAGCCATTCAGCCTCCCAAAGTGCTGGATTACAGGTGTGAGTCACCACTCCCAGCCTCCAGCCTACTATATATATATATATATATATACACACATACATATATATATATATACACACACATATATATATATACATATATACATAAATGTATTTTGAGACGGAGTTTCACTCTTGTTACCCAGGCTGGAGTGCAATGGCACGATCTCGGCTCACCGCAACCTCCGCCTCCTGGGTTCAGGCAATTCTCCTGCCTCAGCCTCCTGAGTAGCTGGGATTACAGGCGCACGCCACCATGCCCAGCTGATTTTTGGTATTTTTAGTAGAGATGGGGTTTCACCATGTTGACCAGGATGGTCTCAATCTCTTGACCTCGTGATCCACCTGCCTTGGCCTCCCAAAGTGCTGGGATTATAGGCGTGAGCCACCGCGCCTGGCCCCCAGCCTACTTTATATGACTAACTCCTACTCATTCGTTAGGTCACAATTTATCCAGAAAGCCAGCCTGGGTGAGGCGCCTGTGCCCATGCTCCTGGAGCACTTCCTGGTCAGCTCCCGCGTCCAAGCACGCAGCACCCTGAACCCTGACAGCCTGTCTACTCCCCTCAGCAGCCGGTGTCGGCCTGTTATAGAGTAATGGTCCCTGCATGGAATCTGGTGCCTGCAACATTGGCAGTGCTTGATAAATGTTTCTGGAGTGAGCTACTCCGTGCTACACAAGAATAGAACAAATGAGCAAATGTAAAATGGGACCTGAAAATCCAGACTGGCTCACAATTATTTTTACTTTTCTTTTTTTTTTTTGAGACTGAGTCTTGCTCTGTCACCAGGCACCAGGCTGGAGTGCAGTGGCCCGATCTCAGCTCACTGCAACCTCCATCTTCCAGGTTCAAGCAATTCTCCTGCCTCAGCCTCCTGAGTAGCTGGGACTACAGGCGCACGCCACCACGCCCAGATAATTTTTATATTTTTAGTAGAGACGGGGTTTCACCATGTTGGCCAGGATGGTCTCGATTTCTTGACCTTGTGATCCGCCCACGTCAGCCTCCCAAAGTGCTGAGATTACAGGTGTGAGCCACCACGCCCTGCTGTTTTTACTTTTATTGGTTCTTTTATTTTTATTTTCTTTTTTTTTTTTAGATGGGGTCTTGCTCTGTTGGCCAGGGTGGAGTGCAGTGGTGCAATCTTGGCTCACTGCAGCATCCACCTCCTGGGTTCAAGCGATTCTCCTGCCTCAGCCTCCCAAGTAGCTGGGGTTACAGGCACCTGCCACCATGCCTGGCTAATTTTTGTATTTTTAGTAGAGACAGGGTTTCACCATGTTGGCCAGGCTGGTCTCAAACTCCTGACCTTGTGATTCACCCGCCTTGGCCTCCCAAAGTGTTGGGATTACAGGCATGAGCCACTTCGCCTGGCCTATTTTTTTCTTTTCTTTTTTTATTTTTTTGAGAAGTAGTCTTGCTCTGTTGCCCCCAGGCTGGAGTGCAGTGGGGTAATCTTGGTTCACTGCAACCTCCATCTCTCAGGTTTAAGCGAGTCTCCTGCCTCAGCCTCCTGAATAGCTGGGATTACAGGTGTGTGCTACCATACCGGCCTAATTTTTGTGTTTTTAGTAGAGATAGGGTTTCTGGAACTCCTAATCTTAGGTGATCCGCCTGCCTCAGCCTCCCAAAGTGTTGGGGTTATAGGTATGAGCCACTGTGCCCAGCCCCAGTTAATTTTAATTTGCTCAGGCTGGTCTTGAACTCCTGGCTTAAGCAATCCTCCCTCCTCAGCCTTGCAAAATGCTGGGATTACAGGTATGAGCCACTGCAATTGGCTGACAATTCTGTCTAACTGGAGTTTAATCTGAAATGTCAATGATCGTTGGGATGTGGAGGCTAAACAGTTTCATTTGAGACATACCTCATGGCACATGCACGCTGTAGAAATGTCTTTTCCATCGCACAATAGAAATGAAAGAATAACTGATCTGTTGTTGTAAAGAAAGAATTGGGATTCTATTCCCAATCCCTCCTCCCGCCCCCTCAACTGTCTTCCCTCCTAGCCTTCCTAGAGTCATCAGTGGAAACCATTCTTCCGCACCAGGAAGCCTCAGAAGTCCCGGCCCCTGGGTGTCAGGTGTTTACTATGGACCGGGTCCCACACAGCATCTCAGGCAACCCACACCATCACCGACCATGGCAGGTCCCCACGCCACGGATCATGATGCTGGCCTTAGAGGACATACCCCCTCGAGCTCACCCTTTACACTGCCTGTTACTTTTGTGTAAAGGTCCTATTTTTTGCAACTCTGTAAAGGCACCAAGCAAGTCTCATTTTACCTCTCCACATCTTTCCAGAGCATTCACATAGGACCACCTGACACATCCTTGTTGGCGAGGACACGGATGTGGCCCAGAGCAGAAACGAGCAGAAACAACAGAACTCAGAGGTAGAAGAGGCCTGCTGCCCCCACACACGAGCCAACTGCTCCCTTGCAGGGACTCGTACATGCTCTTCCCTTTCTTATTTCATAAATGTCAAAGATTTATCATGTTTACTAACTGAAATACTTGCCCAGCAACTACAGGCACAGGGAAAGAATGAAAATGTAAATTTAAAAAACCCTGGCTGGGCATGGTGGCTCACGCCTGTAATCCCAGCACTTTGGGAGGCTGAGGCAGGTGAATCACCTGACGTCAGGAGTTCAAGACCAGCCTGGCCAACATGGCGAAACTCCATCTCTACTGAAAATACAAAAAAAAAAAAATTACCTGGGCGTGGTGGCGTGTGCCTGTATTCCCAGCTACTCCAAAGGCTGAGGCAGGAGAATTGCTTGAACCCTGGAGGTAGAGATTGCAGTGAGCTGAGACTGTGCCATTGCACTCCAGCCCTGGCGACAAGAGTGAAACATCATCTAAAAAAAAAAAAATCCCAATAATCAATGTTGTTGAAAAGGGGATGGAGACTAAAATTCTGTTTATTCAGACAGCATTGCATAATCTGAAGATGAGAATGATGTAAGAAAGAATTCTACAACTCATGGGCTTTATACAAATCCTTACCATAAAGGGAAATACAGCCCCCCCCAAAAGTAACGGCTTCTTTCTCAGAAAACTCAAATGGTGTCCAAGTTTGGCCTCCCTGCAATTTCTACGCACAGGGCCCGCTCCTTAGGCCAGTCCTTAAAGTATGTAAAGATGTTGTTTCCCCAATGCACGTCTTCTGTTTCTCAGACTAAGAATCCTTTCAGGTTCCCTAACTGCTCCTCACAGTTCCGCTGCTCTGCCCTCCCCATCCCTACCCAAACCTGCCCTGCCCTGTCCTCTGGACAGGCTCCAACCCACTCACTTCCTCCTAAAGTACCTTGCACAGAAACAAAAAGCCCCTTACCCTCTTCGATGAGGGTATCCTATTTCTTTAAAAAGACAATGCTAATAACTGTGCTCTGATTAGACCACATTAAGAATGTGTATTGGGTAACCAGCCTGGCCAACATAGCAAAACCCTAACTCTAAAAAAAAGTGTGTATTTGGGCTGGGTGCAGTGGCTCAGACCTGTAATCCCAACACTTTGAAGGCCAAGGTGGGAAGATCGCTTGAGCAAAGTTCGAGATGAGTATGGGTCACGTAGCAAAACCCCATCTCTACATAAAATATAAAAAATTAGCTGGCTGTGGTGGTTCGCACCTGTGGTCCCAGCTACTTGGGAAGCTGAAGTGGAAGGATCACTTGAGCCCAGGAGGTAGAGCCTGCAGTGAGCTGAGATTGTGTCACTGCACTCCAGCCTGGGCAACAGAGCAAGACCCTGATTTGAGCTAATCTGATGGTTATTTGAGCTAAATTTAACATGGCTTTTAGTTTTTCTGAAACTAAAAACTGTGTATCAGTCCTTATTCAGAGAATTTACTATATGAGGACACTTGAAATTATTATCCTCGTTTACAGATGAATAAGTGCATGTGTGCATTTATGTTTTGTTTTTATTTTTTAGACACAGGAGCCCACTCTGTTGCCCAGGCTGGAGTGCATTGGCATGATCATAGCTTATTGTAGCCTAGACTTCCTGGGCTCAAGCAATCCTCCTGCCTCAGCTTCCCAAGTAGCTGGAACTGCAGGTGCCCACCAGTAAACCCAGCTGAATTTTTTTTTTTTCTGAGACCGTCTTGCTTTATCACCCAGGCTGGAGTGCAGTGGTGCAATCTCGGCTCACTGCAACCTCTGCCTCCCGGGTTCAAGCGATTCTCCTGCCTCAGCCTCCCAAGTAGCTGGGATGACAGGTGCGTGCCACCATGCCCAGTTAATTGTTGTATTTTTAGTAGAGATGGCATTTCACCATGTTGGTCAGGCTGGCCTTGAATTCCTGAACTCAGGTGATTCACTCCCTTTGGCCTCCCAAGGTGCTGGGATTATAGACATGAGCCAATGTGCCCAGCCTAAATTTGTATTTATTTATTTATTTTGTGGAAACAGGGGTATTGCTCTGTTGCCCAGGCTAGTCTTGAACTCCTGGACTTAATCTGTCCTCCTGCTTCAGCCTCCCAACATGTTGGGATTACAGGCATTAGCCACCATGCCTGGCCACATGTATACTTTTAAAAAGACAATGCTGGGCCGGGCACGGTGGCTCAAACCTGTAATCCCAGCACTTTGGGAGGCCGAGGCGGGTGGATCACGAGGTCAAGAGATCGAGACCATCCTGGTCAACATGGTGAAACCCCGTGTCTACTAAAAATACAAAAAATTAGCTGGGCATGGTGGCACGTGGCTGTAATCCCAGCTACTCAGGAGGCTGAGGCAGGAGAATTGCCTGAGCCCAGGAGACGGAGGTTGCGGTGAGCCGAGATTGCGCCATTGCACTCCAGCCTGGGTAACATGAGTGAAACTCCGTCTCAAAAAAAAAAAAAAAAAGACAATGCTAATAATGTCAAAATATTTTTTGTGGGATGGGGCAATTATTGATCTTTTGTTTTCTCTATTTTCTGAATTGTCTATTTTTAAAATAAAGAGCTTGTTGCTATAACAGGATGTTTTAGACCAGATTAAAAATAAATAAAGTGCTTGTAATATCTTCATAACTATAAAACAGTAAGTCATTAAACTGAGAATAACCCCCCAAAAGGAGGCAATGGTATTTATAGTAAAAAAAAAAAAAAATGCTGGGCACGGTGGCTCATGCCTGTAATCCCAGCAGTTTGGGAGGCTGAGGCGGGCAGATCACGAGGTCAAGAGATCAAGACCATCCTGGCCAAAGCATAGTGCAACCCCGTCACTACTAAACTACAAAAATTAGCCGGGTGTGGTGGCGCACGCCTGTAGTCCCAGCTACTCGGGAGGCTGAGGCAGGAGAATCGCTTGAAGTTGGGAGGTGGAGGTTGCAGTGAGCCAAGATTGTGCCACTGCACTCCAGCCTTGCACCTGGTGAAAGATTGAGATTCTATCTCAAAAAAAAAAAAAAGTCAGCTGGGTGCAGTGGCTCACACTTGTAATGTCAACACATTGGGGGCCGAGCCAGGTGGTTGATGCCTGTAATCCCAGCACTTTGAGAGGCTGAGGCAGGCGGATCACTTTAGGTCGGGAGTTTGAGACCAGCCTAACCAACATGGAGAAACCCCGTCTCTACCAAAAATACAAAATTAGCCGGTTGTGGTGGCTCATGCCTGTAATCCCATACTCAGAAGGCTGAGGCAGGAGAATCGCTTGAACCTGGGAGGTGGAGGTTGCAGTGAGCCGAGATTGGGCCATTGCACTCCAGCCTGCACAACAAGAGCAAAATTCTGTCTCAAAACACACACACACACACACACACACACACACACACACACACACACACACACA
>NW_022437141.1:647142-668746 GCF_009761245.1 Sapajus apella | reverse complement strand
ACACACACACACACACACACACACACACACACACACACACACACACATTGGGAGGCTGGGGCAAGATAATCACTTGAGCCCAGGAGTTCAAGACCAGCCTGGGCAACATAGTAAGACCCCCGTATCCACAATTTTTTTTTTTTTTTTGAGACAGTGTTTCACTCATGTTACCCAGGCTGGAGTGCAATGGCGCAATCTCGGCTCACCATAACCTCCGCCTCCTAGGTTCAAGCAATTCTCCTGCCTCAGCCTCCTGAGTAGCTGGGATTACAGGCACGCGCCACCATGCCCAGCTAATTTTTTGTATTTTTGGTAGAGACAGGGTTTCACCATGTTGACCAGGATGGTCTCGATCTCTTGACCTCGTGATCCACCCGCCTCGGCCTCCCAAAGTGCTGGGATTACAGGCGTGAGCCACCGTGCCCGGCCCACGATTTTTTTTTTTTTAGATGAAGTCTCGCTCTGTTGCCCAGGCTGAAGTGCAGTGATGCAATCTCAGCTCACTGCAACCTCTGCCTCCCGGGTTCAAGTGATTCTTCTGCCTCAGCCTCCCAAGTAGCTGAGATTACAGGTGTTCAACACTGCACCCAGGTAATTTTTTATATTTTTGGTAGAGTTGGGGTTTTACCATGTTTGCCAGGCTGGTCTTGCACTCCCAACTTCAGGTGATATACCTGCCTCAGCCTCCCAAAGTCCTAAGATTACAGGTATGAGCCACTGTGCCAAGCCATGTGTTTTTTGAGACAAAGTCTTGCTCCGTTGAGAGGCTAGAATGCAGTGGCACAATCTTGGCTCACTGCAACCTCTGTCTTCCGGGTTCAAGCGATTCTCCAGCCTCAGCCTCCCAAGTAGCTGGGACTACAGGCATGCACCACCATGCCCAACTGATTTTTATATTTTTAGTAGAGACGGGGTTTCACCATGTCGGCCAGGATGGTCTCGATCTCTTGACTTTGTGATCTGCCCGCCTCAGCCTCCCAAAGTGCTGGGATTATAAGCATGAGCCACCTTGCCCAGCCCAAGCCACCTTTGTAAAAATTTTAAATTGTGTTTAAAAAAACACATAGCAGAAAACTTACCCTCTCAATGTTTACGAGTACAGTTTAGGCTGGGCAAGGTGGCTCACGCCTGTCATCCTAGCACTTTGGGAGGCCAAGGCGGGTGGATCACCTGAGGTCAGGAGTTCGAGACCAGCCTGGCCAACATAGTGAAACCCCCATCTCTACTAAAAACACAAAAATTAGCTGGGCATTGTGGCAGGTGCCTCTTATCCCAGCTACTTGGGAGGGTAAGGCAGGAGAATTGCTTGAACCCGGGAGGTGGAGGTTGCAGTGAGCCAAGATCGTGCCACTGCACTCCAGCCTGGGTGACAGAGCGAGACTCTGTCTCAAAAACAAACAAAAAATAGTACAATTCAGTGGTGTAACTATATGCAATGGTTGTGTAGCAGATCCCTAGAAATTTTTAATATTACAAAACTAAAACTCCACACCCATTGACAGCTGCCTATTCCTCACGCCCTCCAGTCCCTAGCAACCACCACTCTGAATTATATGATTTTGACTGTTCTGAAGTGGAGTCACACAGTATCTGTTATTTTGTGGCTGGCTTAATCCACTCAGCATAATGTCCTCAAGTCTCATTCATGTTGTAGCAGATGTCAGGATTTCCTTCTTTCAAGGCTGAATAACTTCCTGTTGTACGGATGGACCACATTTTCTTTTTTGTTTGAGATGGAATCTTGCTCTGTTGCCTAGGCTGAAGTGAAGTGGGAACATCTCAGCTCACTGCAACCTCTGCCTCCCAGGTTCAAGTGATTCTCATGCCTCGGTCTCTTGAGTAGCTGGGATTACAGGCGCCTGCCACCACGCCGGGCTAATTTTTGTATTTTTTGTCAAGATGGGAATTTGCCATGTTACCCAGGCTGGTCTCAAAGTCCTGGGATCAAGTGCTCCTCCTGCCTTGGGCCTCCCAATGTGCTGGGATTACAGGAGTGTGCCACCATGCCCAGCATTAAAAAAAAATCTTTTATACTGGCCAGGCACAGTGGCTCATGCCTATAATCCCAGCACTTTGGGAGGCTAAGGTGGATGGATCATGAGATCAGGAGTTCAAGACCAGCCTGGCCAAGATGGTGAAACCCCATCTCTACTAAAAATACAAAAATTAGCTGGGCGCAGTGGCTCAAGCCTGTAATCCCAGCACTTTGGGAGGCCGAGGCGGGTGGATCACGAGGTCAAGAGATCAAGACCATCCTGGTCAACATGGTGAAACCCCATCTCTACTAAAACTACAAAAAATCAGCTGGGCATGGTGGCGCGTGCCTGTAATCCCAGCTATTCGGGAGGCTGAGGCAGGAGAATTGCTTGAACCCAGGAGGCGGAGGTTGCGGTGAGCCGAGATCACGCCATTGCACTCCAGCCTGGGTAACAAGAGCGAAACTCCGTCTCAAAAAAAAAAAAATACAAAAATTAGCAGGGCATGGTGGCAGGTGCCTGTAATCCCAGCTACTTGGGAGGCTGAGGCAGGAGAATCACCTGAACCCAGGAGGCAGAGGCTGCAATGAGCCGAGATCGGGCCACTGTACTCCAGCCTGGGCAACAGTGCAAGACTCCATCTCAAAAAAAAAAAAAAAATCTTGTATACTGTATATATTTTATCTTTTACAGTAGCTTTTATTTAGATATGTCTGATCTACAAATGCCATTGTGTTGCTGTTGTCCACAGCATTCAGTATAGAAACGCGCTGTATGGGTCTGTAGTCTGGAAGCAATCAGCTATACAGAGCCTGTGTGTGTAGCAGGCTGTGCTGTCTCGGTTGATGTTAGTTCGCTCTGTGATATTTGCACAATGACAGAATCACCTGATGTGAGGTGTTGCATGATTATAACAGTCCCCACCCTATACCATGCCTCTTCTAGGCCAAAGCCCCCTCCCCAGAGCAGACCCCTAGCACTCCGCAGCATGAGCACTAGCTGGTCTCTGATCCGACTGGCCCAGACTCTGTGATACTTGTTGAGGCTTCTGGTCTTGATCGCTTCCCAGTTGTTTGAATGTGAAGTCAACAGTCCATGGACAATTTGCACTTAGTGTTTCCAGGGCTTTTGCAGTTAAAAGTGTCTTCAGGTTCCCCAATCTTCCTGCAGACCCCCTGCAGTCAGGGGCCGACGCTGTCCCTTCTCCCAGCAGCAGCTGGGTACAGGATCTAACATCAGCCTCTGCCTGCTGGGCAGAAGCCACAGCTGCAACACGCTTTCGGAAAAATGGGCCAGGCCAAAGGAGCTCCCTGTCAGTGTTTTTCAGTGTTCCCAGCACAAAGATAAAATTACACTTCCACAGGAGTACACAAACTAAAAATAAAATTTAGAGAAAGCTATCTAGTTCTGCATCATTTTCCCCACGGTCAGGTCCCTTTCGGGTCACTGGACATGCATGGAAATCGCTTATGAACAGCTGCTTGGTTCTGCCTTGCCTGGAATTTAAGGCTGTCAGCATCCCCGGCCCTCTGTGATAGCCCCAGGAGAGCCAGGCAGACAAGGATACTTGTGGCAGTTTGGCTGCGGGTAAAGACCAAGACGTCAGTTCTTTCCTCCAGGCACAAGCAGGCGGCTTTCTTAGGTTTTTCTCTCACAAGCCCCTAATCTAGCTTAGAATAGGCATAGCATGTCAAGGGCAGGGCAAGGAAATGCTGTGCCATTTCTTCAGGATCAAGGGGGCGGGAGAAAAAGTCAATTGACAAAGAATGCTTGTCACTGTGTCATGTCAGCAGCCCTTTTCCTGGTGCTTCCCAATCCTGAGTCGCTTCCTGTTTCTAAATTCCTCCAAGATGTCATAAGTATAGGGAGGAGAAATTTCTAAGTAATGACACCAACTCTCGGTTACATACAAGGTGAGGCAGTTCTTTTCACATAGGCCTAGTCAGTCATGACCAGAAGTTCTAAATCCATATTTCTTTTTTTTTTTTCTTTTTGAGACGGTGTTTTGCTCTTGTTGCCCAGGCTGGAATGCCATGGCACAGTCTTGGCTCACTGCAACCTCCGCCTCCCAGGTTCAAGTGATTCTCCTGCCTCAGCCTCCTGAGTAGCTGGGATTACAGGCATGTGCCACCATACCTGGCTAATTTTGTAGTTTTAGTAGAGACAGAGCTTCTCCATGTTGGTCAGGCCCGACCTCAGGTGATCTTCCCGCCTCAGCCTCCCAAAGTACTAGGATTATAGGCGTGAGCCGCTACGCCCAGCCGTTAAATCCATATTTCATGATGAAACAGGAAAAGTTCCCTTGTCCCCCTTGCAGGGCATGTGAAGGGGGAGTGGCTTGCTTCTTAGTGCCCCACTGCTTAAATCTCAGACTTCTAGGGGAGCATACAGAGGGGCAGGGCAGGCTGTAAGAATCCGACCCCAAGGCAGTGTCTAGGGGTGGATGTTTACAGCTGAAGCCCCAGTGGGTGTATGTTACAGAGTGTGCTTTTAGTTTTGCTCTTTCAGTTTAGCCATCTATAGGCGGCTTGTATTAGTCAGCTCAATGAGACCTCTAACTTACTGTAAGGACAGAGGGCTTTCTGTATCCTGAGGTTCTTGCCTTAGTGTATTGGAAGAATCAGATCACATGTGGGCTTGGAGAACGAGTGCAAGGTTTTATTGAGTAGAAGTAGCTCTCAGCAGATGGGGGAGCCAGAAGGGAGATGGTTATCCTCTGGAGTTGGCCACTTGGCAGCCCAGGCTCTCCTCTGACTGTCCCGGCCACGTGGTTCTGCTTCTGCAGGTCCATGGCCTGCCAGCCTGATGGTGTCTGTCAGTGTTCCTCTCAACATCCAGCAGCCTGTGTCTGTCTACTAGGGTCTAGGGGATGAGGGGTGGGTGAGTTATAGGCACAGGATGGGGGTGTGGCATTTGGGCAGGAAATGCCTGTCCTCACCCAGGTCCATGGGGGTGGAGCCCCAGCCAGGGACCATGCCCTCCTCTATCCAGCACTTCCTTTCCCCCGTCCATAAAATTTAAAGGGACCACCTCTTCCCTTCCCAGCACTTCCGTGTCAGTGATATTTTGAAACATATGTTTAACATCTAGTCAGGGATGGCACACTTTTCCAGCAACCCTGCCCCCACCTCAAAATCACTGATAGATTATTTGGCTGAACCCAGAGGAGTCTCTGGATCCTCTATGTAGGCCTCCCCTCCAGGCAGCCAGCAGTCATTCTGAGCCGACTGATGAGATGACATGCTATGCCAGGTCTAAACCTTCTTGAACAGAGAAAGTAATTCAAAACAATTCTTTCCCCTTTTCTAGCTACTTCAATTTTTTTTTTCTTAAGATGAGAGGTTTTCAAACTATAATGTACTTAAGAATTACCAGATACTTTGGGGGTAATGCAACTATTCTGCATCTTTCTGGTGTGGTTAATTAACTGTATGCATTCCTAACTATACACCAGTTTCACTCCATGTAAATTATACCTTAATAAAAGATTTTTAAAAAATGAATCACCCAGAGAACTTGTTAGGTCTGCCATGGATCTAAGGAACCTGCAGGCTGGCATGCAGTGGTGCAACCTCGGCTCACTGTAGCCACCACCCCAGGGGTCAAGTGATCTTCCTGCCTCAGCCTCCCAAGGGGCTCAGACTACAGGTGAGTACTACCATGCCTGGCTAATTTTTTTATTTTTATTTTTTTGTAGAGACAGGGTCTCACTATGTTGCCCAGGCTAGGAACCTATATTTTAATAGAATTCCTGTTACTTCTAACAAGTAGTCCAATGGTTACCTTTTGAAAAAGTGTAATAGACACAAGGTCCACCCAGCAAAGATGCCCCTAAGCCCTTGTGAGTCCCCGCTAACAGCTGCTTCTGGACCCTCTGCTTGCAAGAACAAGATACTGGATTATACAGGCCTGGATTCTGTTTCCAACTTTGCCTCCACTTCCATATTCTTCATGTCCCTGTATAACCTGCTTCAAACGGGAGATATCTAAAGGAAACAAACCCTTAAAGTATCGTATAATCCCTTAAAACCTTAAAAATAGTTTTCAAACTCTATGTAGCAAAGAAAACAGATTTGATGCCAATATCTTTTTCAGGTATTAGGCTCTGTTCTCATGGCAAATCTGACAAAGAATCCACTTTCAAAACTAACAGATCCAGAGTGATTTAACTGCTCCAATAGCTTTCAAATAGCTCACAAGTTCATTACCAAATATGGTTGGCTGACCAGTTTACAATCTGTGCTGCTGAGGGTGAGCTGTTCGTGTCTGAGGGAACAAGAGGGCATTGCTGTGATACACGCTCTCTTCTCAGGAGGTGGATTAGGCTTTCCAACGACACTGCTGAGTCTGCCACAGCAGTGTCCTTTGCAGGAGGCGCTCCAGGAAAGGCCTCCAGAACTCAAAGAAGGGTGCATTCCTAACTTTTGTTCTTAGATTCTACTGCCCCCCACCAGGTTACCCATATTCCCCAGATTGCGACACCACAAATATGCTGACCCATTTAGCTACAGTAGTCCCAGAAGTGCTTCAAGTCAGCTATGAAAAAGGACATCTTTTAAGCCCAAACCTTTAGTTGGAAATTTCTCTGCTCAAGTATTCCCACCAAGATCAACTTACAGGTGAATGTGTGAGGAAGAGATTTTTGTATTAGGTTTTCTGTGTATATCACTAAGCTCTTGGGAATTATAAAGAATAGGGTAAAATCCTCGATATGACATTTCCTGGCAGCTGATTTTCAGCTGGTTTCGAATTTTGAGAAAGGAAGCACAGACCACAAATGAATCTTCTAAACTGTATTTGGAACTGACAAAGTCTTCCTAGAGACAAGGCCCTGAGCACACAGAGTCTGTCCCCACCATGAAAGTTTTACATAAACTGTACAGAACAAAATCAGCAATGAGTGATCTTTGGCACTAGAACAGGTGATTCCCTTGCTGTTCATGCAATATCCAAACTGCACACCACATGACATTAGATTGCTGGTTAACAGTTGAATTTTACATTTGAATTACCTTAAAAGGCTGAGAGTCCTAGCTAAGTTTTCAATATCAATATGCTACCCATGTCATAACACTTAGTGCCTGAGGTAGAGATTTCTGTAAGAGATTTTTAAAAACACAATTGAGAGTATAATACAGAAAAACATTTTCAATCTTGGAAGCATACAGCCTGGTTCAACAAGCCAACTCTGAAATGCAGAACTAGTACTTTTTCAGTCTCTGTCACCCAGGCTGGAGTGCAGTGGTGCAATCTCAGCTCACTGCAACCTCTGCCTCCAGGGTTCGAGAGATTCTCATCTCATGCCTCAGCCTCCCAAGTAGTTGGAATTACAGGCGCGTGCCACCACACCCAGCTAATTTTTATATTTTTAGTGGAGACAGTTTTGCCACATTGGCCAGGCTGGTCTTGAACTCCTGACCTCATGTGATCTACCTGCCTCGATCTCCCAAAGTGCTGGGATTACAGGCTTGAGCCACTCTGTTGTTTTGTTAACTATATTATTACTTTTTTTTTTTTTTTGAGACGGAGTTTCACTCATGTTACCCAGGCTGGAGTGCAATGGCACGATCTCGGCTCACTGCAACCTCCGCCTCCTGGGTTCAGGCAATTCTCCTACCTCAGCCTCCTGAGTAGCTGGGATTACAGGCACGCACCACCATGCCCAGCTAATTTTTTGTATTTTTGGTAGAGACGGGGTTTCACCATGTTGACCAGGATGGTCTCCATCTCTTGACCTCGTGATCCACCCGCCTCGGCCTCCCAAAGTGCTGGGATTACAGGCTTGAGCCACCGCGCCCAGCCTTATATTATTACTTGTTAAAAATAAAATTTTTAAATATTAAAAAAAATGTTTAAATAAAAATCTTTAAACTCTTCATGATGTGGCCGGAATGAGTACAAGTATGCAATTCAATGATGCCAACATTTAATGGTGACTGTCAATTATTACATATTATATATAGGCAAGTTTAAATTTTGTTTCCAAACTGTATGCAGGGACTTTATTTTCAAGTAGAGAGACTGTTCATGAGAATGCATAAATTTATTTATTTATTTATTTATTTATTTTGAGACGGAGTTTCACTTGCGTTACCCAGGCTGGAGTGCAATGGCGCGATCTCGGCTCACCGCAACCTCCGCCTCCTGGGTTCAGGCAGTTCTCCTGCCTCAGCCTCCTGAGTAGCTGGGATTACAGGCATGCGCCACCTTGCCCAGCTAATTTTTTGTATTTTTAGTAGAGATGGGGTTTCACCGTGTTGACCAGGATGGTCTCGATCTCTTGACCTCGTGATCCACCCGCCTCGGCCTCCCAAAGTGCTGGGATTACAGGCTTGAGCCACCCACCGCGCCCGGCCCGAGACTGCATAAATTTATAAAGATTAATCTAAAATCTGAAACATCCCAATCAAAATAATGAGCAACTGTTTATCTGTGACTGACTTCAGGTATTTTCTTCACAGCCAGGAAAGATTTTTCTTTTTTTTTTGGAGACAGGAGTCTCACTCTTATTGCCTGGGCTGGAGTGCAGTGACACAATCTTGGCTTACTGCAGCCTCCACCTCCTGGGTTCAAGTGATTCTTCTGCCTCAGCCTCCTGAGTAGCTGGGATTTTGGGCACCCACCACCACACCTGGTTAATTTTGTATTTTCAGTAGTGAGGTGGTTTCACCATGTTGGTCAGGCTTGTCTCAAACTCCTAACCTTGTGATCCACCCACCTCAGCATCCCAAAGTTCTGGGATTATAGGCATGAGCCACTGTGCCCAGCCAAAACCTTTGCTTTTTAAAAAGGTGTTTCTTGAAGTATCTTATTAAACATTTAATTTGAAGGAAACCGTGCATGTCTAACATACTTGCCTTTTACAGAAAGCTGGCCGGCCAAAACTGTATCATCAACTACAGATGTTATTTTTAGAAGTGGACTGTCTCTTAAATGAAACAGAAAGCATAAAGCATGGACTTGTAGAAGCTGAATGAGTAGGCCGGGCGTGGTGGCTCATGCCTGTAATCTAAGCACTTTGGAGGCCAAGGCGGGTGGATCACCTGAGGTCCGGAGTTCAAGACCAGCCTGACCAACATGGTAAAACCCCGTCTTAAAAAAAAAAAAAAAAGGTGAATGAGTAAATCATAGTTATGACTGATAACATTTAATTCCATTCTTGGTATAAACTGCTTAAGAGTGTTTCAGACTATCACTGATGTCTGTGATAAAGAGCACCAAAGTATGCACTATCATCACAGTCCAACTTTTAAGCTCCAAGTTTAAACAAGTGACCAATAATGGTTGGTCCTTGAACACCTTTCTAACCACTTCCTAACACTTCTGAGAGGTATGTGGCTCCTCAAACTTGGAAAAGTAAAGCGATCTGCCTAATTTCATGTAATGAATTAGTTAATAAAGTTCCTGATTTCTTCCCCTTTAAAAATACAGATGTCCTTCCCAAAAAAACACATTATGTGGAAGTCCTAAACTGTGAGAATCATTCTGGATAGTAAAGTTCTTTTTTTCTTTTTGAGACAGTCTCACTCTGTAGCCCAGGCTGGAGTGCAGTGGCACAATCCTGGCTCAATGCAACCTCTACTTCCCTGGTCCCGGTTCAAGTAATTCTCCTGCCTCAGCCTCCCGAGTAGCTGGGATTACAGGCACACGCCACCATGCCCAGCTAATTTTTGTATTTTTAGTAGAGACAGGGTTTCACCATGTTGGCGAGGCTGGTCTCGAACTCCTGACCTCGTGATCCACCTGCCTCCCAAAGTGCTGGGATTACAGGTGTGAGACACTGTGGTTGGCCACAAAGTTCATTTTTATCAAGAATAAATTCTATAGACATTAGTCAAGGAAAATCCCCCCAGGAAAACTGACTTCAAATGATGTAACATACTTGTGGCTTTAAATGAACAAATATAGAAACAGGCAAAACTAAATCATAAGCAAAAACAAAGCCACAAAATGAACATTGACTTTTTTTTAGGGGAAAATGTTATCTAATTTTCCCCTCAAATTTGAATTAAGGAAAAAAAAAAAAAAGCAAAAGCCTATTTCTTTTACAAAGCTCTTCTGAATAACAGGTTTTAAGAAGAGCAAAGGACATACCACATCAGATGAGAACTAAACACTCAAATTCTGATTGGAGGAGAAGCAAGTGTCATGATGGAGCACACCTTACATGGCAATTCAAAACAATATGATTCTGACTAGGGGAAACCAAATGTTGACCAGGCTTTTTATACAAAACCCACCCGCATGTTCCAGAACAATATTCTTATAGATTCAATGCAGATCCCACTAATGGGTTAGCTAGACATCAATAGGGTCATTTTTTTTCTTTTTTTTTCGAAACAGAGTCTCACTCTGTCATCCAGGCTGGAGTGTAACGGCACAATCTTGGCTCACTGCAACCTCTGTCTCCTGGGTTCAAGTGATTCTCCTGCCTCAGACTCCTGAGTAGCTAGGATTACAGGCATTCGCCTACCATGCCCAGCTAATTTTTGTGTTTTTAGTAGAGATGGGGTTTCACCATGTTGGCCAGGCTGGTCTTGAACTCCTGGCTTCAGGTAATCCACCAGCCTAGGCCTCCCAAAGTGCTGGGATTACAGGCGTGAGCCACTGCACCCAGCCCATTTTCTTAATGTAAGTCCACAATATGTCATTAGGGGAAAATGACTTTGACAAACTCATATGCTTCAAAGGCAGGAAGACATGTACTAAGAAGACAGAGCTGGAAAATTCTTGACATAATTACACAGCAAGAGAATAAAAATAGATTTTAAAAGTGTGTGCATGTGGGGAGGTGACAGAATATCTTATGTGTACTTTAAGAAGTTGACGAGTTATCCAGACACAAAAGATAACATTCTCATCAGAATAAGCCAAGATGAAACACCAGGGGCACTCTTCATAGAAACTAAGTGGATGCTTCTGGCGCCAAACGTCTTTGGGCTGGTTCTTCCTGGCCTTTCTGCTTGACTTCTTCCCTCTGTATCATTCTCAAATCCCCAACCTTTCCACTGGCAAAGCCACTCTCTTCTCCCTCAGGCTCTCAATAGATAACGTGAATGTATGCAGACTTTTTGTCCTTCATTTAAAAAACCTGCTTGAGGCTCCAGTGACCTAAGAATTAACTGGTAGTTCTTTATCTTAGCTAGGCTTATGTGTTCAAACTTTTGCCTGTTTTCTTGGAATTATACAAATTTCCTTATTAAATGTTTGATTTGAAGGAAACTGTGAATGTCTATTAATTATCCATGATAAATATCCATGTGTATTACTTTCTGAACTTTCTCCTTCAGTCTCACCTGAGTTTAATTTTTGCTTAAGATGTTTACAGTTCCTGAGGCGCTTCTCTAAGCTAAAATGTGAATTTTTTTATTTTAAAACAAATAAAAGTAAATGAATGGCTAAAAGATAAGGTTAAATTTTGTAGGCTGGGCATAGCGGCTCATGCCTGTAATACTAACACTTTGGAAGGCTGAGGCAGGAGGATCACTTGAACCCGAAAGTTTGAGACCAGCCTGGGTGACAGAGTGAGACCTCATCTCTACATTTTTTTTTTAAGAAAAGAATTAGCCGAGTATGGTGGCACATGTCTGTAGTCTGTAGTCCCAGCTAATCAGGAGGCTGAGGTGGAATGATCGCTTGAGCCTGGGAGACAGAGGCTGCAGTGAGCTGAGGTCATGCTGCTACATTCCAGCCTGGGTAACAGAGGGAGACCCTGTCTCAAAAAGAATTTCCTTAAGTTTCTTTTTTTGGTGGGGGAAGGAATGCAATGGAGAAACAAAGAAAAATACTGCACAAAGGGTGTTGTTCTACGATTCATCTAAATAATGGAGAACTGGCATTTTACAATTAAGATATAAAAAATATTAATACTTTTAGAATTTCCAAGTCAGAGGTGGCTTACCATAGCTTTCGTTTGAAAAGAGTGAGACCCCCAAATAAAATGCTCCCTGGTGGAACAAAGGCCCCTTTAAACCTTTACCAAGCTTTTTGTCAGAAGCTCGCAAAATTTAAGACAATGCAAACATGAAGAGAAAGCAAAGTTCTCCAACATAAGGTTGAAAATGGCAATAAAAGACTAGTGGGTGAATGTTAATCCTTGTCAGTGACAAACACATTATGCCTACAAGGAATAAATAGTGCACTTCTCTTTGGGTCTATTTACAGACAGAAACTCATGACCTTTCAGGCATAAACATCCACTGGCAGAAGATGCTTAATCACAAAAGTTCTATGGTAAATTATAAAAAATAAGAAATTTGGATTTAGGCCTTCTGCCATTTCCAATACAAGTAGCTTTGAGTATTCTTGGTCGAAAAGCGAATTTTTGCATTTCTAATGTTAACAAAGAAAATATCCACCACTGGCTTCTTAACCAGAGGGAGGCAGGCAGGTTTCTGGATAGAGGCTTAAGGCAAATCCAACAGGTTCACAACTAAGCATCCTATTAGGGCCCATTTTCCAGGCATGGTTTCCTTTCTGAGAGACAGCTCCACATCATCTCTAGCCAGGTTTTCCACATTGCTACCAAACTGGGGGCATGTTTCTGTATCGGGCTTTTGGAAGAACTTTTAAGTTATATACACACACCATCAAAGCGTATACTGGTGATGCTTGATATTTAAAGGAATCCTACAGTGAATCATTTAATTCCTTGGAAAATAAGAATAGGTTTTCAAAAATTGGCCACAACTCTGGTCACATGAATGAGATTCAAAAATTTCTCATGTAAAAGAAAGACGTCAACCTCCTTTCTACTATGAACTTACTTTCTAAGACTAAAAACTGCTATCTCCTCTTCAGTCTCTTTATACATCTGAAATCTTTCCTGCAATATGAGAGGCACTTTTATTAGGTGTAGCATCTATTAAAAACTCTATAGCCAGGGTAGGATTTGCTGAACAAAGCAATAACACTAGCCTAATAGGCATTACTTATGAGGACCTTTTCCCCTTTAATATAAAAGTATAACTACACCAGTTCAATGTACAAATACAAAAAAAGTTTTCATACTGAAAAAAAGTACCATAATACTGTACATACAAAAACTGTTCAACAAGAATGATTTAAATATTATCTGTTCCTCTCCAGATCTGGAAGACAAGAATGTAAAGTTCTGCAACTGTATTATTGCTGAGAACATGTGCCCAGGAACACTGTGTTTCCCTTTCTCCCCCTCAGCTCAGCCCTGCCTTTGGAGTCCCCTGAGCTTGGATCATGAGCCAACAGCATCCCTGAAGATAACCAGAGCCAAATGTTTACTCAATGGAAGTCATTATTCAGTGAGCTGCTGCTTACCATAAACTATGAAAAGCACAAGTTTTAAGCCCGCCAGGATTAAATCCAGACGGAGGTCTTCCCATCCCCTGATTTGCTACTGGCAGTGCTTTTGTTGGACCCAGCTTTGGACCCCACTTTGGCCTTCTTCTCCCGGGGACCATGAGGGTTGTTTTGGTGACTGTAGGCCTGAATTGCCAGGTCCAAGCGTTCCTGAGCCATCCTGATCTCCCGCTGCAGGGCCTCCAGGTCAGCTGGGAGGTTCTCCTCATGGCTGCCATACTGCTGTTCCTGGGCTGTGTTGGCCTTGTTTTGCTTGTAGGCGATCTTAGCATTGGACAGTTCGGTGTACTGGATTTGATCTGGTTTGACAGCAATGTTATAGCCAGGGGGAGCAGATGGTGTATTCCAAGTGAAAGGATAATTATAAGCACCCGGATCCTCAAGTTCCCTCCTTTTACTGTTTAGTGAGTCTCGAATGGTCCCAAACCCTAAGTGAAGCATCTCCCAAATGTTAAGCAAGAGGCAAAGGCCTGTAACACCATACATTATCAGAAGGAAGATGGTCTTTTCAGTGGGTCTAGAAATAAAGCAGTCTATCTTATGAGGGCAAGGAAGTCTGCTGCACACATAAAATGGGTGGACTTGGAAGCCATATAGAAAATACTGCCCTATCAGAAAACCCACCTCAAACACGGTCCTTGCCAGCAACTGCAGCACATAGATTTTCATGAGCCCATCTTCCCGAATCCGTCGTCGGCCATCATGCTTGGGTTTGGGTTGGCTTTGCTCTTTATTTTCCTTATCACTTTCTAACTCCATCTCTGGATACATCATAGGATCCTCTTCGTTGTCCTCCTCCGTTTCTTCCAGAGCCCGGTGTTGTTTCCAACGCATGGCATAGGGCTTGCTCCGAGCTGCCTTCTTGTCTGCTTCACCGTGCTCCATTTTGGCAATCTTGTGAATAGCGTAGCCCAGGTACATCACAGAGGGAGTTGCCACCAGGATGATCTGGAACACCCAGAAGCGTACATGGGAGAGGGGTGCAAATGCATCATAGCACACATTCTCACAGCCCGGCTGTTCTGTGTTGCACACAAATTTGCTTTGTTCATCGTAATAGATGGATTCTCCTCCTACAGCTGTAAGGACAATCCGGAAGACAATCAGAACAGTGAGCCAGATCTTCCCCACAAATGTGGAATGGTTGTGAATCTCCTCTAGCAGGCGAGTCAGGAAGCTCCAGCTCATGGTGATTGAATTGGTATGCCCTGATAAAAGTGGAAAAATACCAAAAGAAAACCAACAAATATTAAATCTTAAGTTAACTATTCACTTACGATATCTCTAGGAACTACTACTTTGAATACTTGAAATCTAACTTCAAGGTTCATGGTGGAACAAATGTTAGAATAAACAGCATCTCCATCAGGTGCGATGGCTCACACCTGTAATCCCAGGACTTTGGGAGGCCGAGGTGGGTGGATTACTTGAAGTCAGGAGTTCAAGACCAGCCTAGTGAACACGGTGAAACTCCATCTCTACAAAAATACAAAAATTAGACAGGTACGGTGGTGTGTGCTGGTAATCCCAGCTGCTCAGGAGGCTGAGGCAGGAGAATTGCTTAAAGAGAGCAAGACTTTGTCTCAAAAAAAAAAAAAAAAAAAAAAAAAAAAAACAGCATCTCACTCTCTACTACATTTAGAAAGGTCAGTTCACCTCAGTCAACACCTGTTGGCCCTACAAGGTCCTAAAATGTATGAATTGCTGTCATGTCTTCTCAGGTTTAAAAGGTAAACTTGTAGCTACTATTTATTGAGATGTATTTCTCAGACCTTATTTTATTTTATTTTTTGAGACAGTTTCCCTCTTTTGCCCAGGCTGTAGTGCAGTGGCATGATCTTGGCTCACTGCAACCTCTGCCTCCTGGGCTCAAGTGATTCTTGTGCCTCAGCCTCCCAAGTAGCTGAGATTACAGGCATGTGCCACCATTTTTAATTTTTTTAGTAGAGATGGGGTTTCACCATATTGGCCAGGCTGGTCTCTAACTCCTAACCTCAGGTGATCCTCACACCTTGGCCTCCCAAAGTGCTGGGATTACAGGCGTGAGCCACCACTCCTGGCCAGACCCAGGTTCTTTACACATACTATTATTTCATGAGACCTTCAGAATTTTGTGAGAGATTTTTTTAAAAATGGCTGAGTATGGTGGTTCATGCCTGTAATCCCAGCACTTTGGGAGGCCAAGGTGGGTGGATTACAAGGTCAGGAGTTCAAGACCAGCCTAGCCAAGATGGTAAAACCCCGTCTCTACTAAAAATATAAAAATTAGTCAGGCATGGTGGCGGGCACCTGTAATCTCAGCTATTCGGGAGGCTGAGGCAGAGACTTGCTTAAGCCCAGGAGGCGGAGGTTGCAATGAGCCGAGATGTGCCAATGCACTCCAGCCTGGGCAACAGAGTGAGATTCTGTCTAAAAACAAACAAACAAACCCACAACGTAGTTATTTGGCCCAATCACAGAAAGCCCACCACTGAGAGGAAAAACAGGGACACCTAGGCTGGACTCCATTGTGAAGGGGTGACTTACTAGGATACTTAAATTTCTGACCAAGTGGTAAAAGGGATTAAGAAGATTGTCAGCTACAAACTGCTGGCAATCATTAAAAAAAATCATTAAAAAATAAAACAAAAGACAGAAGGGAACTAGGAATACATTCCCTAGCTAGGCTGCACAGCATAGCAGATTCTGGGTTTACTTAGAAGCCCACAATGAATGGTCTTGCAACAAGTATTATACCTCTATACTATAAAACAGAATCTATAAAATATACCTCTGTATCTTATTTATAGTAGACATCAAAAAATGATTGCTAGCCGGGCACAGTGGCTCACGCCTGTAATCCCAGCACTTTGGGAGGCCAAGGCAGGTGGATCATCTGAGGTTGGGAGTTCGACACCAACCTGACCAACATGGAGAAAGCCTGTCTCTACTACAAATACAGAAACTTAGCTGGGCATGGTGGCGCATGCCTGTAATTCCAGCTACTTGGAAGGCTGAGGCAGGAGAATCACTTGAATCCTGGAGGTGGAAGCTGCAGTGAGCTGAGATCGCGCCACTGCACTCCAGCCTGTGCAACAAGAGGGAGACTCCATCTCAAAAAAAAAAAAGATTGCTAAACTGAACTTTGAGGACATTAAATCCAATCAACAGCAAATCCACTTAGAATAGCACTTTAAAGGATAGTTTCATTCTGAGATTCCCAGATCTACAGCCGGGATCCAGGTAAAAATCACCTAAATTGTATATAAAATCCCCAATAGAGCCCCAACTTTACAAAGTAGATTTAACTTTTAACTTGTCCTCCTCCCTCTCCCAGTTTACTACTGAAGATTACAGATGATTCGTCAGTACCACCAAAGTTTAAATACATACACTTTACCTGTTGTCCAGAATTTCTATTACCCAAAATTTTCTTAGAGAAATGATGTTTTCCTTGCAATTTTTCCAGATTCCCTCTGGAAAGGAAAAAGAAAACAGCAGGTCATAAGCTTCCTCCCATAGAAAACAATGAATCACTAAAATGCCATTTTCAGAAAGTTTTCTATGTACCATAAAAATCAATGAAAATAAAATGGAAACAGGCTTGAGTTTGAATACCAGTTTTCTCCTCCCCATACAGGTGGTAGGAGAAACTATGTAACCAAGCCCAAAGATTCTTAAGTCATCAGTCTAAGAAAATACAACAGGAAGATGAGTCATTAGTAAAAATATGAAGCAGATGAACTCTGGCACCTACAGGAAAAAGCCAAAGCAGGAGAATCTCAGCAAATTGAAACCAACTGGGTCACTAAAGGCCTTGCAAGAACCTTCACCCTGTCTGCTCTATTCCCTGAAGCAGCCAATACCTCTCTTGGGGGGGATCTGAGCAGCTAACTAGGAGCAAGCTGTTTAGCTGAAACACCTAACAGCTGGCTCTCAGTCACAGGAACACCCGCCTCCATAGGAGGTGATTTACAGATACAACTGCTCATAAAAAGTCACAGAAAGAAAACACCTGCATCTGTACTGGATTAAACAGCAAAACAGAAAAATGTTCAAGATGAATTACTGCTCATTATCAAGTTCTGGCAACTCTGCATAGCTATGGCCAAATGTCATCCATAAGGCGCCAACATTTAGCAAATATATTTAAAACAATTCCTGAATGTTATGTGTTTACCGTAACTTAATTAAAAAGGTGCTTTGTTTTGTTGTTTAAAGATACAGAAAAAAAACCTGAACAATTTCCAAAGGACCAATGGAAAAAAAAAAAAAAGTGCAGGCATCTACAAAACACGCAGGCGTGAAGCCGAAGAAGGATTTACACATAAGCCTGGGAAATATAGTGAGATCTTATCTTTCCAAATTAAAAAAAAAAAAAAATTAGCCAGACACACACACACAGCCTGGGAGTTGGAGGTTGAAGTGAGCTGAGATCACGCCAGTGTACTTCAGCCTTGGTGAAAGAGCAAGACTCTGTCTCAAAAAAAGAATCCATCTGGGCATGGTGGCTAACACTTGTAATCTCAGCACTTTGGGAGGCCAAGGCAGGAGGATAACTTGAACCTGGGAGCTTGAGGCTGCAGTGAGCTATGATCATACTACTGCATTTCAGCCTGGGCAAGAGGGAGACCCTGTCTCTAACATAATAGGATTTCAAGTGCAGCTTCCGTATCTAGCCCTGTTTTCCAACTGAGCTAACCATACTACTACTTTTCTCATTGAATACACAAGTTATAAAATCTCAAAACAAGAAGTAAACAATATGAAATCTTTTTATTTTTTATTTTTTTGAGCTGGAGACTCACTCTCTCGCCCAGGCTGGAGTGCAGTGGCGTGATCTTGGCTCTGCCTCCCTGGTTGAAGCGATTCTCTTGCCTGAGGCACCTGCCACCACAACCGGCTAATTTTTGTATTTTTCACAGAGACAGGGTTTCACCATGTTGGCCAGGCTGATCACGAACTCCTGACCTCAAGTGATCTGCCTGCCTTGGCCTCCCAAAGTGCTGAGATTACAGGCGTGAGCCACTGTGCCCAGCCAATAATATAAAATCTTTAAATGGTGATATAAGCCAGGTTTCCAACACAGAACTCCATAATGATTCTCATTCACAAATTCTCAGCAGGTTCAGATTTTCCCCAAAGCCTGAAATTTCTATCTGTTCCAATAAACCAAAATTATGAAAATACAATTAGTTAGAAAACTAATCTGCTATATCTCCATCCACAAAGATAAATGTGTATAATTTAAATAATTATTGTTATGCAAGAATTCCTCCACAGCTGAGCTTTTCAATATAGTAATATTTTCTTGGTGGGAAGAACTGGTGATAAATCCTTCAGAGCTTATGTAAGTTCTAAAGCAGCCATTTTAACACATCCACTACTAAGTACTGTATACTGGTTAAGCTGAAGACATAGAAAATGCTGAAACCTTACAGCCTGGTTTTCCATAAACATTCATAAGGGCCACAGAGTATGGATACTCTATACCCACACTCTGAAGTCTTTGGAATGAGTATTGCTACAGTCTACGCTCTCGACCACAAAATGTTGGGGATATCCAAAACAACCAGGGGTTTTCTCCACAAAACTCCCTGGAGATCTGCAGAGGAACTCCTCCTAACCCCAGGTCTTCCGCACTGATCAGTGCATGTGTGGGGAGGAGGGGGAATCTGGATGCCTGATCCTCTCTATACTGGATGTACATCAATTAATTTTTTTTCTTTTTTTTTTTTTTTTTTGAGACAGGGTCTCTTACTCTGTTGCCCACACTGGAGTACAGTGGTGCAGACACGGCTCACTGCAGCCTTGACCTCCTGTGCTGAAGTGAACCTTCCACCTTGGCCCCCTGCAGTAGAGCTGGGACTACAGGTGTACACCATCATGCCTGGCTAATTTTTGTCGACATGAGGTTTCGCCATGTTGCCCAGGCTGGTCTTAAGCCTCAGAGCTCAATTAACCTGCCTGCCTCCGTCTCCCAAAGTGTTGGGATAACAGGTGTGAGCTACTACACTCAGCCAATATAATTCCTTTTTTTTTTTTTTTTTTTTTTTTTGAGACAAGGTCTTGCTTTGTTATCCAGACTGGAGTGCAGTGGCATGATCTCGGCTCACTGTAGGCTCAACCTCCCCAGGTTCAGGTGATTCTCTGACCTTAGCCTCCCGAACCGCTGAGACTACAGTTGCATACCACTATGCCTGGCTAACTTTTGTATTTTTTGTAGAGAGGAGGTTTTGCCAGCTTGCCCAGGCTGGTCCTGAACTCCTAGGCTCAAGTGATCTCCCTGGCTCAGCCTCCCAAACTACTAGGATTACGAGCATGAGCCACTGTGCCCAGCCTTTCTCTTAATATAATTATGTGGGAAAAAAAATAAACGCAGCTGGGCACAATGGCTCATGCCTGTAATCCCAGAATTTTGGGAGGCCAAGATGGGCAGATCATGAGGTCAGGAAATCGAGACCACCCTGGCCAACATAGTGAAACCTTGTCTCTACTTGTAAAAAAAAAAAAAAAAAAAAAAAAATGCCGGTGTAGTGGCACACACCTGTACTCCCAGCTACTTGGGAGGCTGAGGCAGAGGCTGCAGTGAACCAGGACCCCACCACTGCACTCCAATATAGTGAAACCCCGTCTCCACTAAAATACAAAAAATTAGCTGGGCATGGTGGCACGCGCCTATAGTCCCATCTACTCAGGAGGCTGAGGCAGGAGAATTGCTTGAACCTGGGAGGCAGAGGTTGCAGTGAGCCAAAATCACACCACTGCACTCCCGCCTGGCGACAGAGTGAGACTCTCTCAAAACACACACACACACACACACACACACACACACACAGAAAATCCTGTAATATTAAACCCATTTATGCCTAGTGTTCCAATATTATATCCTACTGCTCAAGATCATCACCAAGGTTTAATTTTTTCAAATTCAAAAAATTGCAACCTCAGGCATAAATGGGTTAAAAGAAACATACAAAAAACCCACAATCATAGCTACTTTTCCATATTTCCTTCTAGTCATTGCCTAAATGAATACTCTTTCCAAGTGTAAAATAACACTAATTTACAAAGGGATCTAGCAGTAAAAATGAACTTCTCTTATACTTGTTTACTATGTGTATTTCTTTTTGTGTAAATGTGTTTACCACTTAACTCCAACATCTCACAAAATGGGTGATGAGCAATTTTCTTTCTAAAATAACCTAAAATGAATGGCAGTATCACCACTGTTTTTATCTATCAAGTCAGTAAGTTTTTCTTTGATACTCTTCCCTTTCCTCTCCTTCCAAGTTACTTTTTTTTTTTTTTTTTGGAGACAGAGTCTCTGTCATACAGGATGGAGTGCAGTGCTGAGATGTTGGCTCAATGCAGCCTCCACCTCTTGAGTTCAAGCAATTCTCCTGCCTCAGTCTCCCACACACCACCATGGCCAGCTAATTTTTGTATTTTTAGGAGAGACGAGGTTTCACCATGTTGGCCAGGCTGGTCTCCAACTCCTGACCTCAGGTGATCTGCCCATCTTGGCCTCCCAAAGTGCTAAGATTACAGGCGTGAGCCACCGTGCCCGGCCACAAGTTATGCATTCTTTTTTTCTTTTTTTTTTTTTGAGACGGAGTTTCACTCATGTTACCCAGGCTGGAGTGCAATGGCGCAATCTCGGCTCACCGCAACCTCCGCCTCCCGGGTTCAGGCAATTCTCCTGCCTCAGCCTCCTGAGTAGCTGGGATTACAGGCACGCACCACCATGCCCAGCTAATTTTTTGTATTTTTAGTAGAGATGGGGTTTCACCATGTTGACCAGGATGGTCTCGATCTCTTGACCTCGTGATCCACCCGCCTCGGCCTCCCAAAGTGCTGGGATTACAGGCTTGAGCCACCGCGCCCGGCCAAGTTATGCATTCTTACTCTCAGCGAAATGTCAAATAATTCCTGGGTGATGAGTATGGTCTGGGAAACATTTAGAAAACATTAGTCTCATTTCTGTAATGGTCACTCATTCTCCAGGCAAGCCCACTCCCAGCAGCTATGCATTAGCAAAGCACTAAGGATTGGCTTACAATGTTACAGAGTACTCCACCAGAGAAATGAAGATCATTTCAAGAAGCAGAATGAGTAGAAGGCAGGCCCTGGAATTAACATTTCCAAGCAGAATATGTCACTGCCAATTGTGGTCTCACTGTGGAGAAAAGTGTGTTCTTGCTCCAGTTTCCTTTCTCTTGAACCATTATTTATATCTATTTTTTCTTGAATGGCATCTCAAAAATTTTTTTTTTTTTTTTTTTTTTGAGACGGAGTTTCGCTCGTTACCC
>NW_022437141.1:634305-647042 GCF_009761245.1 Sapajus apella | reverse complement strand
GCTGGAGTGCAATGGCGCAATCTCGGCTCACCGCAACCTCCGCCTCCTGGGTTCAGGCAATTCTCCTGCCTCAGCCTCCTAAGTAGCTGGGATTACAGGCACGTGCCACCATGCCCAGCTAATTTTTTGTAGTTTTAGTAGAGACGGGGTTTCACCATGTTGACCAGGATGGTCTCGATCTCTTGACCTTGTGATCCACCCGCCTCGGCCTCCCAAAGTGCTGGGATTACAGGCTTGAGCCACTGCGCCCGGCCCTCAAAAATTTTTTTAAAAGAATACTTCAGGCTGGCGTGGTGGCTCATGCTTGTAATCCCAACACTTTGGGAGGCCAAGGTGGGGGGATCACGAGGTCAGGGATTCGAGATCAGTCTGGCCAACAAAGTGAGACCCGTCTCTACTAAAAATACAAAAATTAGCCGGGCGTGGTGGCAGGCGCCTGTAGTCCCAGCTACTCGGGAGGCTGAGGCAGGAGACTCGCTTGAACCCAGGAGGCGGAGGTTGCAGTGAGCCAAGATTGCACCACTCGGGAGGCTGGGCACAGTAGCTTACATCTGTAATTCCAGCACTTTGGGAGGCTGAGGCAGGCAGATCACCAGGTCAAGAGATTGAGACCATCCTGGCCAACGTGGTGAAACCCTGTCTCTAATAAAAATACAAAAATTAGCTGGGCATGGTGGCACACGCCTGTAGTCCCAGCTACTTGGGAGGCTGAGGCAGAAGAATCACTTGAACCTGGGAGGCAAAGGTTGCAAGAGATCATGCCATTGCACTCCAGCCTGGTAACAGAGTGAGACTCTGTCTCAAACAAACAAGCAACAACAACAACAACAACAACAAAAACTCCAATTCATAAAGGCCCATAATTCAAAAAGATTCATTCACTCATACACACAAAAAAACCTGGACATCTGCAGAGGGGCTCCTCAGTCTTCAGCACTGATCAGTGCACGTGTGAGGAAATGGTTTATACAAGGGACCTGAATAGGTGCCTAAAATTCAGGACATAGGGCTGGGCATGGTGGCTCATGCCTGTAATCTCAGCACTTTAGGAGGCCAAGGCGGGTGGATCACCTGAGGTCAGGAGTTCAAGACCAGCCTGGCCAATATGGTGAAATCCTGTCTCTACTAAAAATACAAAAATTAGCCAGGGATGATGGTCTGTGCCTGTAATCCCAGCTTTTTGCAAGGCTGAGGCAAGAGAATCACTTGAACCTGGGGTGGAGGTTGCAGTGAGCTGAGATCGCCCTACTTCACTCCAGCCTGGGAGAAAGAGGGAGACTCCATCTCAAAAAAAAAAAAAATTCAGGACATAGTTTTCTCTGACTTCCTTGCTTCTACAAACAGACTCAGTTATAGTGTAAGGGCTGAGAGTGTGCAATTCAGCTGTGAATGGCTCTCATGAATAAAAAATCATTTCTATACTCCATCTACAAATAGAAAATGACATGGAAGCACATGTCAAGTGGTAGAGATGGGTGGAGGCCAAATACCTCAAAGTCTTTTGCTAATTAGGAAAGCCCCAATTTACTATTATTTTGAAACTGGATCTCACTGTCACCCAGGCTGGAGTGCAATGTCGTGATCTTAGCTCACTGCAACCTCCACCTCTTGCGTTCAAATGATTCTCATGCCTCAGCCTCCTGAGTAGCTGGGATCCAACTGATTTATTATTTCATTCATTCATTCATTCATTCATTCATTCATTCATTCATTCAAGATAGAGTTTCCCTCTTGTTGCCCCGGCTGGAATGTAATGGTGTGATCTTGGCTCACCACAACCTCAGCCCCCTGGGCTCAAGCGACACTTCTGTCTCAGCCTCCCAGGTAGCTGCGATCACAGGCATGTGCAACCACGCCAGGCTAATTTTTTTGTATTTCTAGTAGAGATGGGGTTTCTCCATGATGGTCAGGCTGGTCTTGAACTCCCAAACCCAGGTGATCCGCCTGTCTCGGCCTTCCAAAGTGCTGGGATTACAGGCATGACCCACTGTGCCTAGCCGATTTATATGTACTTTTACACTTACTATCTTTTTGAATATATCCTAAATGCCTCAAGTTGAGTTTATAAATTGTAGGAAGTGGTATTATCAAGTCACGGGCAATGTAAATCTGCATGGGTTTTGCTTTGTACTGTCATTTGTATCTTTCTAAGATGAAAGGATACATTCCTCCTCATATATCCAACCCCTTTGTGGGCTATTTCCATCCTTTTCCCTAATTGTCTACAGAAGGTACTCTTGATATATAGTACAGACATTGATTATTTGACATTTAATATAAATACCTGTTTATTTTATTGTCTTCCTTCACATTTTATCTTTTTGGTTTTGTTTGTTTGTTTTGAGACAGTCTTGTTCTGTCTCCCAGGCTGGAGTGCAGTGGTCCAATCTCAGTTCACTGCAACCTCCGTCTCCTGGGTTCAAGCGATTCTCCTGACTCAGCCTCTCAAGTAGCTGGGACTACAGGCACGTGCCACCGCGCCCAAGTAATTTTTCGTATTTTCTGTAGAGATAGGGTTTCCCCATGTTAGCTAGGATGGTCTCAATCTCCTGACCTCGTGATCTACCTGCCTTGGCCTCCCAAAGTGCTGGGATTACAGGCATGAGTCACCACAGCCAGCCCAAATCTTATTATAGAATAATATCAATTCTTTAAAAAATTAGAAGATTGAAAAAATTATTTTTTCTAGAATGGCTTCTATTTTTAAAAAAGAATACTGCAATTCATGGTAGCCGATAATTCAAAAGGATTCACTCACACAAAAAACCCCCAAATACTGAAGAGAATCATGTTTGCTTACACAACATTAGACAGAAACCAAATGTGCTATTTTTAGTCTATTTTCCAAATAACATAAGACACAAATCTACCTTGTCTTATGCTAGAAAATAGAATTTAAAAAATTAGCTGGCATCAACATGGTAATAATTATGTAATTCTCTCTCAAATTCTTATTTCAAGAGTTTTCTATAGGTTATATCCCAACAGGATGAAATAACACTTACTACATTCTTCTGTAGAACGGGATTCATATAATTTTTTTGGGGGGGAGGGGATGGAGTCTCGCTCTGTCACCCAGGCTAGAGTGCAATAGCAAGGTCTCAGATCACTGCAACCTCCGCCTCCCGGGTTCAAACGATTCTCCTGCCTTAGCCTCCTGGGTAGCTGAGATTACAGGCACCCACCACCACACCCAGCTAATTTTTATATTTTTAGTAGAGACAGAGTTTCACCATGTTGGCCAGACTGGTCTCAAACTCCTGACCTCCAGATCTGCTGCCTTGGCCTCCCAAAGTGTTGGGATTACAGGTGAGTCACCTCACCCAGGCAAATTAATAGGATTTTTGAAGATCAAATGTAATGTACATTATTTGAATTATTTTAGCAAGTAGATTTTAATATTAAACCCATTTTAAAGACGAGGAAATTAGGTTTAAAACTTTATAATTTGCCTAAAATCATCTACTAACTAGTGAAGCCAGAATTTGAAGTCAGGCAGTCCTGCACTAGAGTTTGGACTCTTTTATTTTTTTTTTTTTTGAGACGGAGTTTCGCTCTTGTTACCCAGGCTGGAGTGCAATGGCGCGATCTCGGCTCACCGCAACCTCCGCCTCCTGGGTTCAGGCAATTCTCCTGCCTCAGCCTCCTGAGTAGCTGGGATTACAGGCACGCGCCACCATGCCCAGCTAATTTTTTGTATTTTTAGTAGAGACGGGGTTTCACCATGTTGACCAGGATGGTCTCGATCTCTTGACCTCGTGATCCACCCGCCTCGGCCTCCCAAAGTGCTGGGATTACAGGCGTGAGCCACCGCGCCCGGCGAGTTTGGACTCTTGATCACTCAACTAGTAAAGAATTACATTGCTGGGCGTGGTGGCTCACGCCTGTAATCCCAGCACTTTGGGAAGCCAAGGTAGGCAGATCACGAGGTGAAGAGTTCAAGACCAGCCTGGCTAACATGGTGAAACCCCATCTCTACTAAAAATACAAAAATCAGCCAGACATGGTGGCACACGCCTGTAATCCCAGCTACTGGTGGTGGCTGAGGCAAAAAAACTGCTTGAACCCAGGAGGTAGAGGTTGCAGTAAGCCAAGATCACACCAGTGCACTCCAGCCTGGGCAACAGGGCAAGATTCTATCTCAAAAAAAAAAAAAAAAAAGCTCTTGGCTAGGGGTGGTAGCTTGCATCTGGCCTGTAATCCTAGCACTTTGGGAGGCTGAGCTGGGCGGATCACTTTAGCTGAGGAGTTCGAGACCAGTCTGGGCAACATGATGAGACCCCATCTCTATTTAAAAGAAGAGGCTGGTTGCAGTGCCTCAAGCCTGTAATCCCAGCACTTTGGGAGGCCGAGGTGGGTGGATCACAAGGTCAAAGGATGGAGACCATCCTGGCTAACATGATGAAACCCCATCTCTACTAAACATACAAAAATTAGCTAGGCATGGCAGCTCGTGCCTGTAGTCCCAACTCCTCAGGAGGCTGAGGCAGGAGAATCGCTTGAACTCAGGAGGCGGAAGTTCCAGTGAGCTGAGATCATGCCACTGCACTGCAGCCTACCACAGAACAAGACTCTGTCTCAAAAAAAAATCCAGAAGTGGAACTGCTCCATCATATAATAATTTTATTTTTAATTGGTTGAGGAACACTATCCTGTTTTCCACAGTGGCTAACCCATTTTACATTTCCACTAATACTGCACAAAGGTTACAACTTCTCTCCATCCTTGATAACACTGGTTATTTTCTTTTGGTTTGAGAGTAGTTATCCTAATGGATGTGATGTGGTACCTTACTGTAGTTTTAATTTCCATTTCTCTAATAATTACTGATGTTAAGCATCTTTTCATGTGCTTACTGGCCATTTGTTGTCTATGAAAAAAAAAAAAACTCTATTCAAATTTTGGCCTATTTTTTGAAGATTGTTTTGGCTACTGCAGGTCCCCTACAATTCCACATGAATTTTAAGATAGGTTTTTCTATTTCTGCAAAAAATGTCACTGGGGGCTGGGCATGGTGGTTCACACCTGTAACCTCAGCACTTTGGGAGGCCAAGGGGGGGTGGATCACAAGGTCAGGAGGTCAAGGCTATCCTGGTTAACATGGTGAAACCCCGTCTCTACTAAAAATACAAAAAATTATCAGGTACTGTAATCCCAGCACTTTGGGAGGCCAAGGCAGGCAGATTACCTGAGGTCAAGAGTTTGAGACCAGTCTGGCAAGCATGGTGAAACCCCATCTCTATTAAAAACACAAAAATTAACTGGGCATGGTGGCAGGCACCTGTAATCCCAGCTACTCAGGAAGCTGAAGCAGGAGAATTGCTTGAACCCGGGAGGCGGAGTTTGCGGTGAGCCAAGATCGCGCCACTGCACTCCACCTTGGGTGACAGAGTAAGACTCCACCTCAAAAAAAAAAAATTAGCCGGGCATGGTGGCATGAGCCTGTAGTCTCAGCTAGTCAGGAGGCTGAGGCAGGAGACTCGCTTGAACCCAGAAGGCAGAGTTTGCAGTGAGCCAAGATTGCACCACTGCACTCCAGCCTTGGCGACAGAGAAAGACTGTCTCAAAAAAAGTCATGGGGATTTTCAGAGGGATTGCACTGAATCTGTAGATCACTTTGAGTAGTATTAACATCTTAATAGTACTGTCTTCTAATCCATTATCATGGGATGTTATTTCCATTTATTCCTGTTATCTTTAATTTCCTTCAGCAATATTTTATAGTTTTCACAACACAAATCTTTTACTTCCTTGGTTAATTCCAAAGTATTTCATTCTTTTTGATGCTATCATAATAGAAGTACTTTTATAATTTCCTTGTAAGGCTACTGTTAGTATGTAGAACTGCAACTAATATTTGTGTGTTGACTTTGTATCCTGCTACTTTGCTGAATTTTTTTTTTTTTTTTTTTTGAGACAGAGTCTCACTCTGTTGCCTAGGGTGGAGTGCAGTGGCGCGATCTTGGCTCGCTGCAACCTCTGCCTCCAGGATTCAAGCGATTCTCCTGCCTCAGCCTCCTGAGTAGCTGAGACTACAGGTGCGTGCCACCACACCCAGCTAATTTTTTTTTTTTTTTTTTTTGGGGACGGAGTTTCGCTCTTGTTACTCAGGCTGTAGTGCAATGCTGCAATCTCGGCTCACCGCAACCTCCGCCTCCTGGGTTCAAGTAATTCTCCTGCCACAGCCTCCCAAGTAGCTGGGACTACAGGCGCATGCCACCATGCCCAGCTAATTTTTGTATTTTTAGTAGAGATAGGGTTTTACTATGTTGGCCAGGATGGTCTCGATCTCTTGACCTCATTATCTGTGCACTTCGACCCCCCGAAGTGCTGGGATTACAGTGTGAGCCACCACACCCAGCTGCTGAATTATTTTATTAGTGCTAACAGGTTCATTTGGTGGAATCATTAAGGTTTTCTATATAAGATCATATCACCTATGAACAAAACAACTTTACTTAGTCCTTTCAAATTTGGATGCTTTTCATTTCTTTTTCTTGCCTAACTGCTCTAGTTAGAACCACCAGGACTATGTTGGAAAGATGTGGAGGAAGCAAGCATCCTTGTCTTGCTCCTCATCTTACAGGAAAACCTTTTGGTTTTTTACCATTGAGTATGATCTCTGCTCTTGGTTTTTAATATATGGCTTTTATTATATTGAGGCAGTTACCTTCTACTCCTAGTTCCTTGAGTGTTTTATCATGAAAGTGTGTTATTTTGTCAAATGGTTCTTTGCACTAGTTGAGATAACCATGTCATTTGTTTCCCCTTCATCTTGTTAATGTGTTATGTTACATTAATTTAGTATGTTGAACCATCCTTGCATTCCAGAAATAAATTCCACTTGGTCATAATGTATACTCTCTTTAATAATGCTGCTGAATTTGGTTTGCTAGTATTTTGGGAATTTTTACATCCATGTTCATAAAAGATACTGGTCTGTCGTTTTTTCTTTCCTTGTAATGTCTTTGTCCTTCCTTGGTATCAGGGTAACACTGGCCTCACTGAATAAGAAGTTCAGTTTTGTTTTGTTTTGTTTTTGCAAAGCTTGAGGACTGGTATTAGGTTTTTTTGTTTATTTATTTATTGAGGCAGAGTCTCACTCTGTTGTCCAGGCCGGAGTGCAGTGGCACAATCTCAGCTCACTGCAACCTCCACCTCCCAGGTTCAAGTGATTCTCTTGCCTCAGCCTCCTGAGCAGCTGGGATTACAGGTGCACGTCACCATGCCTGGGCTAATTTTTGTATGTTTCGTAGAGATGCGGTTTCACCATGTTGATCAGGCTGGTCTCAAACTCCTGACCTTGTGATCTACCCACCCCAGCCTCCCAAAGCTCTGGGATTACAGGCGTGGGCCACTGCACCCAGCCAGGTATTAGTTACTTTAAATGTCTGGCAGAAAATCACATCAATGTGATGACATACAATTGTTGATAGTACATTCACTCACTCTTTTTTTTTTTAGGCAGAGTCTCACTCCGTTACCCAGGCTAGAGTGCAATAGTGCGACCTCAGCTCACTGCAACCTCTGCCTCCCAGGTTTAAGAAATTCTCCCACCTCAGTCTCCCAAGTAGCTGGGACTACAGGTGCATGCCACCACACGCAGCTCTTTTTTTGTATTTTTAGTAGAGATGAGGTTTCACCATGTTGGGCAGGTTGGTCTCAAACTCCTGACCTCAGGTGATTTGCTGCCCTAGGCCTTTCAAAGTGCTTGGGGGTGTGAGCCACTGTGACTGGCCAATAGTATTCTTTTATAATCCTTTTTATTTATGTAGAATTGGTAGTAATGACCCCACCATATTTCTAATTTTAGTAATGAGTCTTTTTTCTTAGTCCATCTAGGTTAAGGTTTGACAATTTTGTTGATCTTTACAAAGAACCAATTTTGGATCTTATTAATTTTCTTTGTGAGACAGGCTTCTTGTTACGTTGCTGGTCTCAAACTCCTGGACTCAAGCAATTCTCTCACCTCAGCCTCCTGAGAAGATGGGACTACAGGCACACAACACCACACATGGCAATTTCTCTCTTTCTCTCTTTCTTTTTTGAGGCAGGGTCTCACTCTGCCACCCAGGGGCTGGAGTGCAATGCAGTGGTGCAATCATGGCTCACTACAGTCTTGACCTCCCGAGCTCAAGCAAGTCTCTTATGTAGCTGGGACCACAGGCATGCACCACCACAGCTGGCTATTTTTTTTTTTTTTTTTAGCCATTGTGATAATCTTTTTCTTTTGGTTGGAGAATTTACTCCATTACATCTAAAGGAATTATTCATAAAGGAGGTGTAACTTCTGTCATTTTGCTATTTGTTTTCTATATGCCTTATAACTTTCGTGGTCTCTCACTTCCTACATTACTGTCTTGTCAAATTTGGGGGAGGATGGGGCCATGAAATGGTTCTGAACGCCTATTAATCTTTTTACTTTTGTTGAGACAGGGTCTCACTGTGTTAGCCAGAGTGCACTGGTGTAATCACAACTTACTGCAGCTTTGACCTTCTGGTCTTGGCCTCCTGAATAACAGGAACCATAGACATGTACCACCAGACCTACCTAATTAAAAAAAATTTTTTCTTGTAGGGACAGGGTCTCACTATGTTGCCCAGGCTGGTCTGGAACTCCTGGGGTCAAATGATCTGCCTCAGCCTACCAAGTGCTGCAATTACAGGTTTGACCACGGCACTTGGCTCCTGTCAACTTCTTTTTTATTTTTTTTTAAAAGATAAGGTCCCACTGTCTCTCAGGATGGAGTGCAGTGTTCTAATCTAGGCTCACTGCAACCTCCGCATCCAGAACTCAAGCCATCCTCCCACCTCAGCCCCCCAAGTCTCTGGGTCCTGTCAACCTTTAATGCTCACAAAATTATAAAAACCAGAAAATTTTAAAAATTAAAATAAGTAATGCTGTTCTACATGTTTCACAAATGAAACAAGTAGGCTGGGCACAGTGGCTCATTCCTATAATCCTAGCACTTTGGGAGGCCAAGGTGGGCAGATCACTTGAGGCCAGTAGTTTGAGACCAGCCTGGCTAACATGGTGAAACCCCGACTCTACAAAAAGCACAAAATTAGCCAGGCATGGTGGTGCATGCCTGTAATCCCAGCTACTCCAGAGGCTGAGGCAAGAGAATCACTTGAACCCAGGAGGTAGGGGTTGCAGTGAGCTGGGATGGTGCCACTGCACTCCAGCCTAGGCAACAAAGTGAGACACTATCTCAAGACAAAACAAAACAAAAACAACAACTAAATGTAAATGAATTAGAGCAAAGTTTTAATCTCCTAATAATAAAAAAAACCTCACAAGTAGTCCATATTTTAAAATCTTAATTTCTTTCCTAAACCAAAAACAAAATCCAGATGAACTAAATAAAATTAACATTTTAGAAAAGTGACTCTTTTTTTTTTTTTTTTTAAGACGGAGTCTCTTCTGTCACCCAGGCTGAAGTGCAGTGGTGCAATCTTGGCTCACTGCAACCTCCGCCTCCCAAGTTCAAGTGATTTTCCTGTCTCAACCTCTGGAATAGCTGGGATTACAGGTGTGCACCACCATGCCTGACTAGGTTTTGTATTTTTACAACAGGGTTTCACCATGTTGGCCAGGATGGTCTCGAACTCCTGACCTCAGGTGATCTGTCAGCCTCAGCCTCCCAAAGCACTGAGATCACAGGCATGAGTCACCACGCCTGGTGAAAAGTTATTCTTAACCTTGAATTTTGTGAAACTAAGCAAGCAATGGACTAGGAGGCAAAAGATTCTAATCCCAGAATGGAATCCACACACCTCAGGAATAAGTTTTTCCCATATCCTAATTTCTGAAATAACTGAACAATATCAAGTTAGATGATTTCTAAAATCGCTTCCATTAACATTTGATGAAAACTATCTGAGAGTAAAATCCACCAAACTGACAAATTATGTGGAATTAAAAACTCTAGGGGCAGGAAAAAAGCAAAGTAATAGCAGTGAAATTAAACAACATAACAAGACGTCGAAATTTTAAAAAGGCATTTCCCAAACAATCATTTCAGAGAATTTGTGGTTGGAATAAACTAAAAATTTCAATATTGACTCACTATAATTCCAAAGTTGGTATTAACTACCTAGGCATCCCAGATCATGAGCTGAGCAATCTACTAAGAATCATGCTAATGACTCATATCCCTGAATGAGATTGCTTTATGTGCAGAGACAAGGAATCAATTAAAGGGTTTAAAATGAAGTGTTGTTTAACTGGAACGTTTTAAGTGGGACTTAATTCCACATGAGTGATAATAGATGTTTAATAACTAGCTAGTGACAATTTCTAAGCAAAAGCATTATGGCAGCTAAGTAGCAAACAGTAATCTATGTGTTACAAACATGAAAACAACTTGTTTTCAAAAGAGCTCTTGGCTATGAACAATATTTGAAAAACCTAAAATATAATTTGTGCTGAATCAAATTATAAAGGCTCATGGAAAGTAGTTTGAGATCTTGGCTGTATCAACCAATGAGGAAACAAAAGGCACCACTGTGGGTTGAAGTGCCAATTTTCACTGGCAAAAAGCCATTCTATCTGAATGTTAAGAACCTTCAGGAACCAGCTGGAGAAGTATGGGGAACCTGGGATAGGGATAATATATTCATTCACAACACATCCTAAGTGGAACTGTCTTCATGCAAAAAGTACAATATTGGAACATTTGTCCAAAACAGCCTAAGATTAGGTCAAACCAACTGTTGTGAACAATGCTCAGTCTAGAAAAATGAACATGCCTAAGACAAAATAAAAGTAAATGTATGATTTTCCAATATGACTACGTTTACAATACAAAATTTATTTAAAAAAAAAACCCATATCACACTCTGATGGTAAGTGTCATCTGGTACAACTTTTCTAGAAGGCATCTTGGCAATAGTTATCAAGAACTTTAAAGTGCTTATGCCCTTTGATCAATAATTCCACATTTAGTAATCTATCCTAAATAAATGGAGGGTATTTATTATAAAAAAAAATGTATATAACTTATGGTACAACCTCCATAATGGAATATTGGACAACCATTATGGGGGGAATAAGGAGTAACTGCTAATAGGTATCATTGATGGAACAAAAATATTCTAAAATTAGGCCAGGCGCCGTGGCTCACCTGAGGTTAGGAGTTTGAGATCAGCCTGGCCGACATGGTGAAAACCCACCTCTACTAAAAATATAAAAAATTAGTTGGGCATGGTGGTGGGTGCCTGTAATCCCAGCTACCCGAGAAGCTGAGGCATGGGAATTGCTTAAACCTGGGAGGTGGAGGTTGCAGTGAGCTTGTACTCCAGCCTGGGCAACAAGAGCAAAACTCCGTCTCCAAAAAAAAAAAAGTCTGTCCTCAGTAAATTGTACGTTAGAGCCACTTAATAAAACAGAGTACACTGAAGAAAGTCTAGGTATGGGGTCAAGATCAAAAGTTCACTTTGGACAACGCAATTCAAATTGTCTCCTCTGCATATCTCTGTAGAGATGTTGAACAAGCAGCCAAGATAAAAAAAAAAACAGAGGTCTGGCTACAGATAAAAATATGGCAGTATTCAAAATATATATGGTAACTGAAGCCACAGAATGGATAATTTCAGGAAGGAAAATTTTGAATTCAAATAAACACCTACTCTGGATGGGTGATTAGGAATTCCAGGTCCAAGAATGACTCAAGGTGAATTCCTAAAAATAAAGTCCAGCTCCAATTTACTCTGAACATTCCCAAAAGGAATGTTACAACTCATTAGTTAAATAATAATAAATTCAGCCAAAACTGATAAATACTACAAAGATGTGAATGAAAATAATCTCTATAACTATTTGGGAGTTGAATATAGTTTAGAGATCAGAGGATAAGAATAGGGGTGTGTGCCGGACGTGGTGGCTCATGCCTGTAATCCAAGCACTTTGGAGGCCAAGGTGGGCGGATCACCTGAGGTCGGGAGTTCAAGACCAGCCTGACCAACATGGTGAAACCCCATCTTTATAAAAATAAATAAATAAGAGTAGGGGTGTGTGAAGTTTATCCCATTTATATAGAGGAAAAACATCAAAACTTACTCTGAAACCCTATGCATTTCTTTCCTTTTTAAAAAAATTTCTTATGTTGTATAGACAAAGTCTCATCATGTTGCTCAGGTTGGTCTTGAACTCCTGGGCTCAAACAATCCTCCTGCCTCGACCTTCCAAAGTGCCGTGATTACTGTTGTGAGGCACCATGCCTGGCCTCTTTTTCTTTCTTTCTTTTTTTTTTTTTTTTTAAGACAGGGTTTCACCATGTTGGTCAGGATGGTCTCGAACTCCTGACCTCATGATCCGCCCACCTCAGCCTCCCAAAGTGCTGGGATCACAAGCATGAGCCACCACGCCCGGCCTCTTTTCTTTTTTCAGATAGAGACTGCCCCACTCTGTCAACCAGGCTGGAGTACAGTGGTGTGATCACAACTTACTGTAGCCGCCAACTCCTGTGCTCAAAAGATCCTCCTGCCTCATCCTCCCAAGCAGCTGAAACCACAGGTGTGCATCACCACATCCAGCTAATTTTTAAATTAGTTTTTGCAGAGACGGCCCTCACTATGTTGCCCAGGCTGGTCTCAAACTCCTGGGCTCAAGCTATCCTCCAGCCTCAGTCTCCAAAAGTACTGGGATTACATGTGTGCCACTGCACTCCAGACTGGGTGACAGAAGGAGACTGTCTCAAAAAAAAAAAAAAAAAAAAAAAAAAGGCCGGGCGCGG
>NW_022437141.1:602048-633905 GCF_009761245.1 Sapajus apella | reverse complement strand
CCAGCACTTTGGGAGGCCGAGGCGGGTGGATCACGAGGTCAAGAGATCGAGACCATCCTGGTCAACATGGTGAAACCCCATCTCTACTAAAAATACAAAAAATTAGCTGGGCATGGTGGTGCGTGCCTGTAATCCCAGCTACTCAGGAGGCTGAGGCAGTGGATTTGCCTGAACCCAGGAGACGGAGGTTGCGGTGAGCAGAGATCGCGCCATTGCACTCCAGACTGGGTAACAAGAGCGAAACTCCGACTCAAAAAAAAAAAAAAAAAAAAAAAGTCAAGTGCAGTAGTGAGAAGGGTGAAAGAAAGAGTCCAACTATTTTTTTATTTTTTAAAACAGAGTCACACTCTGTTGCTCTTCTTTGCCCAGGCTGAAGTGCAATAGTGTGGTCTCAGCTCAGTGCAACTTGTGCCTCTTGGGTTCAAGAGATTCTCCTACCTCAGCCTCCCAAGTAGCTGGGATTACAGGCACCAGCCACCATGCCCAGATAATTTTTGTATTTTTTTTTTCGTAGAGACAGGGTTTCACCATATTGGCCAGGCTGCTCTCGAACTCCTGACCTCGTGATCCGCCCACCTTGGCCTCCCAACCATTTTTTTTTAAAACCAAGTGCTTACATGTCTTGAAAAAAAAAAAAAAGAGTTGGGAGCCAGGTGCCTTGACCTGTAATCCCAGTATTTGAGAGGCCAAGAGGACTGCTTGAAGTTCAAGATCAGCCTGGGCAACAAAGCAAGACCCTGTTTCTACAAAAAAAATTTTTTTTTTAATTAACTGGGTGTACTGGCGGCATGGGTCTGTGGTCCCAGCTGCTAGAAATGCTGAGATGGAAGGATCGTTTGAGAGTACCACTGTACTTCGGCCTGGGCTACAAAATAAGACCCTGTCTCAATTTAAAAAAAAAAAAAAAAAGGCCAGGTGCAATGGCTCACGCCTGTAATTCCAGCACTTTGGGAGGCCAAGGCAGACAGATCATCTGAGGTTAGGAGTTTGAGACCAGCCTGATCAGCATAGAGAAACCCTGTCCCTACTAAAAATACAAAATTAGCCAGATGAGGTAGTGCATGCCTGTAATCCCAGCTACTCAGGAGGCTGAGGCAGGAGAATCAGCTGAACCCAAGGGGCGGAGTTTGCCACTGGTGTGCTAAGATGGTGCCATTGCACTTCAGTGTGGGCAATAAGAGCGAGACTTTGTCTCAAAACAAACAAACAAAAAAACAAAAAAAAAGGCTGGGTACAGTGGCTCTCGCCTATAATCCCAGCACTTTTGTGAGGCTGACATGAGAGGATCATCTGAAGTCAGGAGTTCAAGACCAGTCTAGTCAACAAGGTGAAACCCCTTCTCTACTAAAAATACAAAAAGTAGCCAGGTGTAGTGGTGCGTGCCTGTAATTCCAGCTTCTCAGGAGGCTGAGGCAGGAGAATGGCTTGAACCCGGGAGGCGGAGGTTGCACTGAGCCAAGATCGAGCCACTGCACTCCAGCCTGGGTGACAGAGGAAGATTCCATCTAAAAAAAAAAAAAAAAAGTTGAATGACTTAATGGGCACCAGAATGCTTTTGTCCAAATAGTGCTGGTGTTACAAGCAATATAGCCTCAAAAACAATGCTTCAACTGAGAGCTGGAGAAGAATTCATTTCCCAGAATACTTCATTTTTTTTTTCTTTAGATGGAGTTTCACTGCAACTTCCACATGCCAGCTAAAAGCCATTCTCCTGCCCCAGCCTCCTGAGTAGCTGGGATTAAAGGCATGTGCCACCACACTTAGCTAATTTTTTGTATTTTTAGTAGAGACAGGATTTCACCATGTTGGCCAGGCTGGTCTTGAACTCCTGACCTCAGGTGATTCGCCCGCCTCCGCCTCCCAAAGTACTAGGATTACAGGCTTGAGCCACCACTTCTGGCCCCAAAATTCTTCTTCAGCTCTCAGTTTAATTGAGACGGAGTTTCACTCATTACCCAGGCTGGAGCGCAATGGCACAATCTCGGCTCACCGCAACCTCCGCCTCCTGGGTTCAGGCACTTCTCCTGCCTCAACCTCCTGAGTAGCTGGGATTACAGGCACACGCCACCATGCCCAGCTAATGTTTTGTATTTTTAGTAGAGACGGGGTTTCACCATGTTGACCAGGATGGTCTCCATCTCTTGACCTCGTGATCCACCCGCCTCAGCCTCCCAAAGTGCTGGGATTACAGGCTTGAGCCACCGCACCCGGCATGGCCCCATTTCTATAGAAGTAAAATGCTATCTGCGATGAGATCATCTTATCCTTGGTTTAGGGAAACCCTTTGGGCAACACATTCCACAGGTCTGAAAGACTAACTTTTATTGCCAAGGAATGCTGTCAGCCAACTACAGTACTTACAAAATTCAAGTATGTATGACTGTATGCCAGCCAGTACTAACAGGTCATTCATTCTTTTGAGATGTAGAAAATAGCAATGCTCAGATTTAATAAGATTTTTAAAAATACATTTTAATAGGTCCTTATTTCAACACAAGCTGAACTGATCAGCTGTAGTAGGATGTTTGAAAAACAACTGTTGCCACTCAGTTGATATTAACAGCTCAGAACTGTGTATTGTTTTTTGTCTTTTTAGATGGAGTCTCACTGTGTCTCTCAGGCTGGAGTGCAATGACGAGATCTCGGCTCAGCAGCCTCTGCCTTCCAGGTTCAAGTGATTCTCCTGCCTCAGCCTCCTGAGTAGCTGGGATTACAAACATGTGCCACCATGCCCGGCTAATTTTTGTATTTTTAGTAGAGATGGGGTTTCACCATGTTGGAAACTTGAACTCCTGAGCTCATGATCCGCCCACCTCAGTCTCCCAAAGTGCTGGGATTACAGGCATGAGCCACCGAGCTCAGCGAACTGTTTTCTATGTGGTTTTTTTTTTTTTTTTTTTTCAGTTTAATGATATCAGCCAAAATCTATGTTCTCCTAACTGTTTTCAAAGAAATGGTCTTACAAAAAGAATAACCCAGCTGGGCACAGGTTTACGCCTGTAATCCCAGCACTTTGGGAGGCAGAGGTGGGCGGATCACCTAAAGTCAAGAGTTTGAGACCAGCCTGACCAATATGGTGAAACCCCACCTCTATTAAAAATACAAAATTAGCCGGGCATGGTGGTACATGCCTTTAATTCCAGCTACTCAGGAGGCTGAGGCACGAGAATTGCTTGAACCCGGGAAGCAGAGGTTGCAGTGAGCCAAGATGGTGCCACTGCACTCCAGCCTGGGCAACAAGAGCTAAACTCCATCTCAAAATAATAATAACCCTACTTTTACTTTTCTTTGCCTAAATTTTTATCAAATATTTTGAACAGGAGCCACATGTGTTTCTATGCTAGAAGAAAAGCATAGAAATAAGTAATCATACCCCCAGTCAAATTTAACTATCCTGATTGGTAAGAAGGGAGGGAGGGAGGGAAAAGAAATTAGCTGGGCGTGGTGGCACCTGTCTACAGCCCCAGCAACTCGAGAGGCTGAAGCAGGAGGACTGCTTGAGCCCAAGAGTTTCAGACTGCAGTGAATTATGACAGCCTGGGCAACAGGGCAAGGTCTTGTCTCTAAAAAAAGAAAGAAAGATAAAGAAAAAAAGAGGCCGGGTATGGTGGCTCACGCCTGTAATCCCAGCACTTTGGGAGGCTGAGGTTGGTGGATCACTTGAGGTCAGGAGTTCAAAACCAGCCTGGCCATCATGGTGAAACCCCATCTTTAAAAAGAAGAAAAAAAAGAAAAAGAAAAAGAAAAAAGAACACACCTCACCAATTTTGAAATGTGAACAAACTGCAAATAAAGCAATAGTTTCTTGGAAGTCATCACTTTGCACTGAATTAAGCATGAAACAAACACTATGCATTTCTTAAGATGATGATGCTCTGGATTTAAGTTACATATCCTATATTCTAAGATCCTAGTTACTGAACTGATAAGTAAGCCTGGACCTGGGGGGAGGGGGACTAATCAGAAAACTGAACCCTGCATTCCTTCCCTTTGGCTGACTTATGCAAATATAAGAATATTTAATTGATAAAGGATAACAGCACTTATAAGTAAGACCGTTATATTGGAGATATGTTAACTTAAGTCCTTTGGATTAAAGGCTAAAACTCAATTTTACCTTCATGAATTGATTAGAGTGAAAATTACTGGGTCCTTTGGTCTTTTTTAAGAGAACTGCGGTGGCTACCTGGTAGAAAACAATTCTTAAGTCACACAACCTCAAAATAAATTAAAAGTGCTGACCCTTGAAAAGGATGTTTGAAATGCTTTGGGAAAATGCACAACAGTTTAAGTAGTAAATAACATTAAGCCATTATAAATCAGGACAAATATTAACAGACCTTCCATATAACTTCTATGTATCTCTTCAACTTCAAAACGCCCTTTGCCTACAGCACTCTGGGCAAACGATCTGGGGAAAACTAAGATCTGTTTTATCGGAGCTTTTTACCTTCTACCCAGAAGAGTTAGTGTTTCTTTAATTCTGCCATTACACAGTACTTAAAGACATCCAAAGCAAGTGCAATAATACAACTCTATGCTACGTTTAAAAAAAAAAAATCAGTAAACTCACAACTCACAATATTTTTAGTCAGGAGCTCTGGAAGTAAGGGTATTTTTGTTTCTTCCATATCCTCTGAGATTGAAATGTGTTTGCACTCTTAAGTCTGAATACCTAAACCTTGTCTAGGGAGAGAAAGATTTTATTCCAAATTACATTAACGCATTTTTCTACAGATATTAACGTACTGGAGATATGCTGTTTCCTGCTCATCAGGAAATTAAAATCCCTTTCATTTACATAGTTTTTTATATCGCTTTCATATATATTCACTTGAACGTGTACACGACACAAACATATAACAAATTTAGACTTATCAGGCATACAAGATGACCCTCAGCCAGAACTTACTCAAACTTAACTTACTCGATTTCACATCGTCTTGATGCTAACAAAATTAGGCAGGAGCACAATGAAATCGGTACCACTGCCAGTTCTCAATGAACAAGAAAACCAAACTCGCCCATTTCCCAAAGGCAAAGTACTCACAATCATATAATCGCAAAAAAAGAAAAACAAATCTAAACCATACATTCACCTGAAGCTTTTCAACTCAGAGCTCCAAACGCAGCCGCCAACCACACAACTGCCCACAATCACAATCACAGTGGTAGCGCCTACTCTTAATTTTGAAGCTAGAGACTTAAGAAAAACACACACACACCAAAAAAAACAGTTCTCCAAAGTTTGACAAAGTGGGGGAAAAGTCATTTTAAGTAAACACAACTATTTAATCAAGAGGCGACGAGTCCAGTCCTTCCGCCCCGCTTTCCCGCTTCCAGCCCTCGAACGAACCCTCCTCTAACCCCGGGAGGCAGGAGTTCTGGCGGGGAGATGCGGAAAGCCTCAGACCAGCTCGCACGCCGCCGGAGAAGCAGGGGCCGAAGTCGGGGAGACAAAGAGCAGCCCGCGAAGCTGCCGGGCGGCCCGGCTCCGCCCTGCGCCCCTAACCGCCCGGGTAGTGGTCGGCACCGAGGGGGCGCCGCCGAGTGCGCGCCGCCTCGGCCCGGGGTCCCCGACAGTCCCCCGACACCGCCGCGGCCCGGGCCGCCCCCGAGCTATTGCCCTCTCGATTTGGGAGCCGCGCGCCCGGGGACAAAGAGGGAGGGTGCGCCGGGGGCAGCGGCAGGACGCGGGCCGGCGACGCCCCTCCAGACTCGGCGGGAACCCCTCGGTGGCGCCCCCCTGCTACCCCCAGCTCCGGCCGCGCTCCTCCCCGGACACCCGGGGTTCTCCTCGGCCCCTTTCCGGGCTCCCCACGAGTTAGTTCTCCCGCCTCCCCCTGGGACCCCGCCCCTGGCCCGCATCTCCTCAGCCGGCCCTGCGGCCGCCCCTCACCCGGCGGCGGGTTCCCCCGAGGCCGCCTCCTCCGCCGGGCCTCGGCCCGTCCCGCCGGCCGCCGCCTCATGTGCTCTGCGTCGCCATCGCCTTCGCCTTCACCCTCGCCTCTCCTCCACCTCCGCCGCCGCTGCCGCCTTCGCCTTAGTCTCCAGCCGAGGCAGAAGCCGCTCCCGCCGCCGCCGCCTCCTCCCGCTCCCGCCGCCGGGACCCGCGGGAAGGCGCCTGCGCACTGCGCGCTGCGGTGGGGGCAGGGGCGTCCCACCGCGGCCGGAGAGCGGGGGGCGCGCGGCACGTGGCGCTCGGGTGGGAGGGGGCGCCCCGGAACGCGCGGGAAGCAGTGCTAGCGCCAACTTTCCGCGGACGAGTTCGCGCGCGCTCCCAGATAGTCCCGGACGTGGCGGAGGCGCGGCGCGCGTGGGAGTCACCCGCGTGGAGTCTGGAACCCGGGTGGGCTCAGACTTCGCTCGGGGCAGTTCCTTCCTCCAGGCTGATTCTCGGGCGGGAGTCCACCGCCAGCCGCGCCTCAGTTAGAGAGGGCCGCTAACGGCGTCGTGGGCTCTCGTCTTACCTGGGTGTCCTGTGTTGGTTCAACGGGCCCAGAGTTGTCTTCTGCGCGCTCCGCCGAGGCCTTGGTCCAGTGTAGCACGGGATGCTGATGTCTCCTTGTAGGTTCTGCTCTGCAATTCCTCTAGGATTTCGCGGGCGCTGGGTGGATAAGCCACCCTGGCGTCTTTGAGTCAGGCCTCTTAGAAGCGCTCTAGATACTTTTGAGGTCCTGAACTTCTCAGATTAGCTAGACCCTAATTGGCTATTTCCTCTTAACTCTTTGCATCCCTGCCGGATCCCATTCAGGGAACTTGTGAAAATTTTTCATGCATAGGAACCCCCAGTTTTAAAATGTCCAGTAGAAAACCGAAAATTATCCAAATGCTTTAAGTAGAGTGGGACCTTGGGTAGTAAGGGAAGGCTTAGTATAAGAGATGGGCGAACTCTAGAATTATCTCAAAGGAGCATCAGAATGCGGAAGGATAGTCTTTAATTTATCCCTTTTGACCAGAGGGGAAATTAAGCGCTAACAAGTGAGGTTACTTGCTGCAGGTCAAACTCCCCCACCCAAAGCCAAACCTTAAGAGGTAGCCCGAGAGTGGAAAACTTGAAGGCTAGGCATCTGATGCACTGACCAGTTTTGTTTGGTCAGTATGGTGTTTTCCAAAAATATGGATTAATTGCCAAAATATTAAAATCCAGATTTCTGGCCTCCCTAAAGAGTCAAAACGCACTTACTTTGAGCTTCTCTTTTCACATGGCAGCTCCTCCAGAGTCACCTTGTCCGGGTAGGCAGTGTCCCCACTCAGCTGCTTAAATCATTTCATGACCTGCTTGGCCTCAGAGCATTTAAGTACTTCTCCCAGTGATTGCTGCAGTCTGTCCCCACCCCTTATCACATTGCCTCTCTACGGATGTTTTTAAAATGCCTCTCTAGGGATGTATTTAAAATGACAAGCGTGGGGTGGGCACGGTTGTTCACACCTGTAATTCCAGCACTTTGGGAGGACTAGACAGGCGGATTGCTTGAGCCCAGAGGTTCCAGACCAGCCTGGGCAATACGGCGAAACCCCCATCTCTACAAAAAGTACAAAAATTAGCCGGGTGTGGTGACGCGCACCTGTGATCCTAGCTACTGGGAGCATGAAGTGGGAGGATCGCTTGAGCCCGGGAGGTCAAGGCTGCAGTAAGCTGAGATCACACCACTGCACTCCAGCCTGAGTGACAGTGGGACCCTGTATCAAAAAAATAAAATGTGAAAAAAATAAAATGACAAGTGTGAAAACTCTGAAAATACATAGAAATAAGAACATGTAACTAAACACCGGAAACAACATTGTACCTGTTGACTAAAATATGAAAACCCTCAGCCTGCAACTACAAACTGGTACAAATCACTTTGTTCTTGTTTTTTGAGACGGAGTCTCTGTCCCCCAGGCGTGAGTACAGTGGCATGATCTTGGCTCACTGCAACCTCCGCCTCCCAGGTTCAAGCAATTCTACCTCAGCCTCCGGAGTAGCTGGAGTTACAGGTGTGAGCCACCGCGCCTGACTAGTTTTTGTATTTTTAGTATAAATGGGGTTTCACCGTATTGGCCAGGCTGGTCTCTAACGCCTGACCTCAAGTGCTTATCTGCCCGCCTTGGCCTCCCAAAGCACTGGGATTACAGGCGTGAGCTACCATGCCCAACTAACTTTGGAAAACTGTCTGGCAATATCTACTGTTGGGGTTCAGAAAATGATATCCCAGGGCGTGGTGGCTATAGTCCCAGCTGCTCAGGAGACTGCAGTGAGCTATGATTACGCCACTACACTCCAGCCTGGAAGACAGAGCGAGACCCCATCTCTTTAAAAAAGAAAGAAAGAAAACAATATTCCAAAGTATGGAGCTTTGGCATACTGAGTGCTTTGAACTAAAGGAGATTGGAAGGCCTCAGAAGCAAAGTCTTTCTCTGACCTTCTCCTGCCCTCCTGTCTCCCGCCCCTTTCTCCCCTGAAGCGAGTCATAGAAATAAAAATTTCTCTTCCCCAAGGCAGGTCATAGAAACCAGAACCCCTCTCCCCCAAAGCAAGCCATAAAACCAGAAAGGTCACTCTCCCCCTCTCTCTTCCCCCTTAAAGACCCTCATTCCGGAGGAACCAGGAAGGAATACCCTGGAGGAAGGAATGTTATACTGGGAGGCCAAGAAGAATCTGAACAGACAAGCCTTGTTGGGTTCCCCAGTCAGTCTGTTACATTGAATCATACCCCTTTTATCTGGTCACATTTCTACATGGCTTGTCCATTTGGCATTGAACCTAAGCATAAAAACAGACAATTGTCCTTGGGTCTTGAGGGTTTTGTTTTGTTTTTGTTTTTTGTTTTTTGTTTTTTTGAGGCAGGATCTCTCTCCATAGCCCAGGCTGGAGTGCAGTTGCGTGATCTCGGCTTACTGCAACCTCCGCCTCCCAGGTTCAAGTGATTCATGTGCCTCGGCCTCCCAAGCAGCTGGAACTACAGGCTTGCACCACCATACCTGGATAATTTCTTGTATTTCTTGTATTTTTAGTAGGGACAGGGTTTCCCCCTGCTGGCCAGGCTGGTCTTAAACTCCTGACCTCAGGTGATCCGCCTTGCCTCCGCCTCCCAAAGTGTTGAGATTACAGGCGTGAGCCACCGTGATTGGCCCTTTGAGGTCTTCATTTCTTTTCTTTTTTTTATTTTTTGAGACAGGGTCTCATTGTGACAGCCAAGCTGGAGTGCAGTGGTGTCATCTCGGCTCACTGCAACCTCTGCCTCCTGGATTCAAGCAATTCTCCTGCCTCAGCCTCCCAAGTAGCTGGGACTATAAGCGCCCACACCATACCCGGCTAATTTTTTTGTATTTTTAGTAGAGATGGGGTTTCACTATTTCACTATGTTGGCTAGGCTGGTCTGGAACTCCTGACCTCGTGATTCATCTGTCTCAGACTCACAAAGTGCTGGGATTACAGGTATGAGCCACTGAGCCCAGCCCTTTGAGGTCTTCATTTCTGAAGGCTCTTGTGTTACATAAAACTTTGGTTAAATAACTTGGTTATACCCTTCTCTTGTTAATCTGACTTTTGTTATAGGAGTGTCAACTGTGACCCTTATGATGGATGAGGAAAGGTATCACACCTTTCCGCCACTACACTACTAAAGCTGAATACACTATGACTTTAGAATTCCATGGAAATTCCATAAGGTGTACAAATGTTCACCAAAATACTTGTACTAGAGTATTCAAAGCAGCACTATTTACAATAGACCAAAAAACTAGAAACTACCCAAAATGCCTGTCAATGGTAGAATGGCTAAATTGTGTTATGTTTACATAATAGTACATTACACAGCAATGAAAATGAACAATCTACATTTACATACAAGTTGGATCTCACAGAAGTTTCCATTTACAAAAAGTCCAAAATCAGGCAAAACTGGCCAGGTGCAGTGGCTCACACCTGTTATCCCAGCACTTAGGAACGCCAAAGTGGGCGGATCATTGAGCTCAGGAGTTCAGGACCAGCCATGGCAACATGACAAGACCTTAACTCTACAAAAAATACAAAAATTAGCCAGATATGGTGGTGCATGCTTGTAGTCTCAGCTACTCTGGAGGCTGAGGTGGTGAGGTGGGAGGATCACTTGACTCGGGGCAGTTGAGGCTGCAGTGAGCTGTGATCACACCACTGCATTCCAACCTGGGTGACAAGGAAAGACCCTGTCTAAAAACAAAACAAAACAAAAAAAACAAACAGGCGGGGCACGGTGGCTCAAGCCTGTAATCCCAGCAATTTGGGAAGCCAAGGTGGGCAGATCACCTGAGTTGGGAGTTCCAGATCATCCTGACCAACACGGAGAAAAAACCCTGTCTCTACTAAAAATACAAAATTAGCTGGGCATGGTGGTCCATGCCTGTAATCCCAGCTACTCAGGAGGCTGAGGCAGGAGAATTGCATGAAACTGGGAGGCAGAGTTTACGGTAAGCCAAGATCACAGCATTGCACTCCAGTCGGGGCAACAAGAGCAAAACTCTGTCTCAAAAAAAAAAACAAAAAGAAAAAGAAAAAATGAACAACAAACAGGCAAAACTAATCCATGCTGTTAGAAGTAAGGATAGCTGGCCAGGGGCGGTGATGCCTGTAATCCTAGCACTTTTGGAGCCTGAGGTGGGCAGATCAGCTGAGGTCAGGAGTTCGAGACCAGCCTGGCTAACATGGTTAAACCCCGTTTCTACCAAAAATACAAAAAATTAGCCAGGCATGGTGGCACGAGCCTGTAATCCCAGCTAGTCGGGAGGTTGAGGCAGAAGAATAGCTTGAACCCAGAAAGGGAAAGTTGCAGTGAGCTGAGATCGTGCCATTGTACTCCACGTTGGGCAACAAGAGCGAAACTCAAAAGAATAAGGATAGTGGGCTGGGCGAGGTGGCTTACACCTGTAATCACAACACTTTGGGAGCTGAGGCAGGTGGATCACCTGAGGTCAGGAGTTCATGACCAGCCCGACCAATATGGTAAACCCGTCTCTACTAAAAATACAAAAATTAGGTGGGCGTGGTGACGGGCACCTGTAGTCCCAGCTACTTGGGAGGCTGAGACAGGAGAACTGCTTGAACCCGGGAGATGGAAGTTGCAGTGAGCCGAGACTGTGCCACTGCACTCCAGGCTGGGTGACAGAGCAAGACTCCATCTCAAAAAAAAAGAGAAAGAAAGAAAAAAAAGAAGTAAGGAGGTTAGTAGTTACCTGGCAGGCAGGATAGTTTACTAAAAGGGAGTATGAGGGAGCTTTTGGGTGGCTGCCCCTACTCTGCTGAAACTGCCTTTTTTTTTTTTTTTTTTTTGAGACGGAGCTTCGCTCTTGTTACCCAGGCTGGAGTGCAATGGCGCGATCTCGGCTCACCGCAACCTCCGCCTCCCGGGTTCAGGCAATTCTCCTGCCTCAGCCTCCTGAGTCGCTGGGATTACAGGCACACGCCACCATGCCCAGCTAATTTTTTGTATTTTTAGTAGAGACGGGGTTTCACCATGTTGACCAGGATGGTCTCGATCTCTTGACCTCGTGATCCACCCGCCTTGGCCTCCCACAGTGCTGGGATTACAGGCTTGAGCCACCACGCCCGGCCCTGAAACTGCCTTTGCAAAAATCATGACAGTGAGAAAAATCTGACACCGTCTGCGCACAGTGGCTCACACCTATAATTCCAAGCATTTTGGGAGGCTGAGGTGGATGGATCACCTGAGCTCAGGAGTTGGAGACCAGCCTGGCCAACATGGTAAAACCCTGTCTCTACTAAAAATACAAAAAAAAAAGTAGCTGGAAGTGGTTGCATACGCCTGTAGTCCCAGCTACTTGGGAGGCTGAGGCACGAGAATCACTTGAACCCAAGAGGTGGAGGTTGCAGTGAGCAAATTTCTCGCCACTGCACTCTAGCCTGGGCAACAGAGCAAAACAAAACAACAACAAAAAGAAAACTCTGACACAGGAAAATTACAACAGTGAAAGAGATCTGATTTCATCGACTCCATCTTATTTTTAACCTCCAAGCTGCCCTATTCATTCCTGGGAATAGGCTGATTTCTCCATGGGAGGAATTTACTTTATAGTTTAATTTGGGAACAAAGATGATAACAGTCCCTTCCCAAAATAAATCCCCTCTTTGCCTGGGGACCAGACTGTCTTTCTAAAACTAGCAAATCAGCCACAAGATTAGAAATTATGGGCCAGGTGAGGTGGCTCATGCCTGTAATCTCAGCACCTTGGGAGGCTGAGGCTGGTAGATCACAGGAGGTCAGGAGTTCAAGACCAGCCTGACCAACATGATGAAACCCCGTCTCTACTAAAAAATATAAACTTAGCTGGGCATGGTGTTGGGTGCCTGTAATTCCAGCTACTCGGGAGACTGGGGCAGGAGAATCACTTAAACCACCTGGGAGGCAGAAGTTGCAGTGAGTCAAGATCATGCCATTGCACTCCAGCCTGGGCAACAGAACAATACTCCATCTCAAAAAAGAAAAAAAGAAACATGGCTCAAGAGTCATACAGCCAGAGAGCATAAGATTCCTAACTTCTCCAATTGCTCCTATGGATGACATTACTATTATAAAACCCGAGATTGGCCAGCACAGTGGCTCACGCCTGTAATCCCAACACTTTGAGAGGCCAGGGTTAATGGATCACCTGGGCCCAGGAGTTCAAGACAAGCTTGGGCAATACATGTTTTTTTTTTTTTTTTGAGACGGAGTTTCCCTCTTGTTACCCAGGCTGGAGTGCAATGGCGCAATCTCGGCTCACCGCAACCTCCGCCTCCCAGGTTCAGGCAATTCTCCTGCCCCAGCCTCCTGAGTCGCTGGGATTACAGGCACGCACCACCATGCCCAGCTAATTTTTTGTATTTTTAGTAGAGACGGGGTTTCACCATGTTGACCAGGATGGTCTCAATCTCTTGACCTCATGATCCACCCGCCTCGGCCTCCCAAAGTGCTGGGATTACAGGCTTGAGCCACTGCGCCCGGCCTAATATGTGTTTTTTTTTAAACACACACACACACACACACACACACACACTCTCACACACACACACACACTCACACACACACACACACGCCAGGTGTCGTGGCATGAATCTGCAGTCTCAGCTACTTAGGAGGCTGAGCAGGGAGAATCTCCTAAGTCCAGGGAGGTTGAGTGATAGCATCACTGTACTCCAGCCTGGGTGACAGAGTGACAGCCTGTCTCTCAAAAAAAAAAAAAAAAAAAAATCCCGAGATTGATATTTTTTTTAAGATCCTGCATTCTGAGGCACCAGCTGGTGCCACCCAGATCAGTAAACTGGCTTAACTAGTTCTGGATCCTGCCCAGGAATGGAAGACAACAAGAAGACAGATTCGACCCGCTACAATTTAATCCCCAACCCAACCATCAGCATTCACCACTCCCTAGCCCCCTGCCCACCAAATTACCCACAAAAAACCCTAGTTTCTGAATTTTTGGGAAGACTGATTTGAGTAATAAACTCCAGTCTCTTGTGTAGCCACCTCTACATTCATCAATCTCTTTCTCTATTGGGAAAACCTGCTGTTTGCAGTGTCTCAGGTTTTCTGGGTAATGGCCAAATGAACTCTTCGGGCAGTTCACTGTTCTTGAGCTGGGTGCTGGATACACAGGTGTGTTCAGTTAGTACACTGAGCTGCGTACTTTCTTTTTTTGTTTCTTTGTTTTCTTTCTTTTTTGAGAAGGAGTCTCACTCTATCACCCAGGCTGGAGTGCAGTGTCACCATCTCAGCTCCTTGCAACCTCCGCCTCCTGGGTTCAAGCGATTCTCCTGCCTTGGCTTGCTGGGGACTATAGGTGCACACCATCACACCCAGCTAAATTTTGTATTTTTAGTAGAGATCGGTTCTTACCATGTTGGCCTGGCTGGTCTCAAACTCCTGACCTCAGGTAATCCACCCTCCTCGGCCTCCCAAAGTCATGGATTACAGGTGTGAGTCACCGTGCCCGGCCTGTTTGTTTTCTTGAGACAGAGTCTCACTCTGTCACCCAGGCTGGAGTGCAGTGGCATCATCTCGGATCACTGCAACCTCCACTTCCTGGGTTCAAGTCATTCTCCTGTCTTAGCCTCCCATGTGCACCACCATGCCTGGTCAATTTTTGTATTTTTGTTAGAGACAGGGTTTCACCATGTTGGCCAGAAGTGATCTCTCCCCTGCCCCACCACCGCCACCCTCGCTCCCAAAGTGCTTGGATGACAGGCATAAACCACCACGCCCAGCCGAGCTGCATACTTAGTGTGCTTTTCTATGGCATTTTAAGACCAATGAAAACCTTTAAGGCCTGGTGCAGTAACTCATGCATGTAATCCCAGCACTTTGGGAGGGCCAAGGCAGGCGAATCACATGAGCTTAGGAGTTCCAGACCAGCCTGGCCAACATGGCAAAACCCTGTCTCTCCTAAAAATACTTCAAAAATTAGCCAGGCATGGTGGCACATGCCTGTACTCCCAGCTACTCGGGAGGCTGAGGCGGGAGAATGGCTTGAACCTGGGAGGCATAGGTTGCAGTGAGCTGAGATCATACCACTGCACTCTAGCCTGGGCAACAGAGTGAGACTCTGTCTCAAAAAAAAAAAATTAAATAAATAAATAAAAACCTGATACAGGCATGAGCACAGTGGCTCATGCCTATAACCCCAGCACTTTGGGAGGCCGAGGTGGGCGGATCACAAGGTCAAGAGATCGAGACCATCCTGGCCAACATGCTGAAACTGCGTCTCTACTAAAAATACAAAAACTAGCCAGGTGTGGTGGCACATACCTGTAGTCCAAGCTACTCGGTAGGCTGAGGTGGAAGAATCGCTTGAACCTGGGAGGCGGAGGTTGCCGTGAGCCGAGGTTGTGCCACTGTGCTCCAGCCTGGCAACAGAACAAGACTCCATCTCAAAAAAAAAAACAACCCTTTGATTATGTATAAAACATTTGATTATATATGTATATAATCATAAGTATATAAATGTATTTTTATATGTGCAAATGTTCATTAGGTATTATTTTCCTATAAATTAATGAATGAATCTGGAAGGGAAAACCCCCCATCTTTTATCACTGCCTATTCTGCCTCTTTCTTTTTTTTCTTTCTTTTTTTTTTTTGAGACGGGGTTTCACCATGTTGGCCAGGCTGGTCTCGAACTTCTGACTTCAAGCAGTCCACCCGCCTCAGTCTCCTAAAGTGCTGGGATTACAGGTGTGAGCCACCTTGCCCAGCCTTTCTTTTTCTTTTTGTCTTCTTTGAGGCAGGGTCTCACTCTGTCACCCAGGCTGGAGTGCAGTGGTGTGATCATGGCTCACCACAGCCTCAACCTCCCAGGCTCAAGCAATCCTCTCACCTCAGCCTTCTGAGTAACTGGGACTACAAGCATGTACCAGCATGCCCAGTTAATTTTTTCGATTTTTAATAGAGGTGAGGTCTCCCTATGTTGCCCAGGCTGGTCTCCAGCTCCTGAGCTCAATCGATCTCCTACCTCTCCCTCCCAAAATGCGTTGCCTATTCTTTCTTTCTGGAGATTGGGGACAATACATTTACTGTCTAATTTGTTACCTTATTACCAAGGCTGCAGCCCTGTCTTCTTCTGGTAGAGCAACCTTTTAAAGTTGGTAAAAATAAGACCTAAGGAAGCTGAGTTGTTTTACCTGTAGACAGTTGTTTTAGTTTTTTTTTTTTTTTTTTTTTTTTTAGTTAGAGACAGGGTCTTTCCCTGTCACCCAAGCTGGAGTACAGTAGTGCCATCATAGTTCACAGAAGCCTCCAACTCCTGGCCTCAAGCAATCCTTCCATCTTGGCCTCCTGAGTAGCTGGGATTAGAGGCATGAGTCACCACGCCTGGATACCTGTACATAGTTTTTTGTTTTTATTTTTGAGATGGAGTCTCACACTGTTGCCCACACTGGAGTGCAGTGGCGCAATCTTGGCTCACTATAAACTCCATCTCCCAGGTTCAGGCGATTCTCCCGCTTCAACCTCCCAAGCAGCGAGGACTACAGGTGTATGCCACCACATCCAGCTAATATTTTTGTATTTTTAGTAGAGACAGGGTTTCACCATGTTGGCCAGACTGGTTTCGAACTCCTGACCTCAGGTGATCCACCTGCCTCGGCCTCCCAAAGTGCTGGGATTATAGGCATAACCCACAGTGCCCAGCCACCTGTAGATACTTTTAAAAATAGGCTGGGCATGGTGGCTCATGCTTATAATTTCAGCACTTTGGGAGGCCAAGTGGGAGGATTGCTTAAACCCAGGAGTTTGAGACCAGCCTGGGTAATAGTGAGACCCTGTCTCTACAAAAAATGTAAAAATGAACATGCGTGGTGGCCTGCACCTGTAGTCTCAGCTACTTGGAAGGATCGCTTGAGCCCAGGAAGTTGAGGCTGCACTCTAGTCCAGGCAACACAGCAAGGCTCTGTCTCAAAATAAAACCACCCCCAAAAAAACAAAAACAAAAAACAAAACAAAACAAAATCCCCAAACCAAAAATATAACCCAAGGCTCTTGTCTTCTAGTCAAGACTTTTTTTTTTTTTACATGGAGTCTCACTCTGTCACCCAGGCCAGGCTGGAGTGCAATGGCGTGGTCTCGGCTCACTGCAACCTCCGCCTCAGCCTCCCAGTAGCTGGGTCTACAGGCGCGTGCCACCACATCTGGAGAATTTGTATTTTTAGTAGAGATGGGATTTCACTGTTGGCCAGGCTGTTCTTGAACTCCTGACCTCATAATTTGCCTGCCTTGGCCTCCCAAAGCTGTGAGATTACAGGCGTGAGCCACTGTACCCGGCCTAATCAAGACTTCTTTCTCTCCTCTATCACATTACCAGCTAGTAATTTCCTTTATTCCCATTATGGGTGGGGAAACTGAGGTCAGAATTCCATGCTAGAGACTCTTGGGCCCAGGCATTTGCCAGGATATGGAGCAAACCAGAGTGTCTGCTACAATGTGAGCTTCCAGAGGGCGGGGCACTGTGTCCCAGCTCCTAGAACAAAGCCCAGAAAATAGTAGGCACTTAGGAAGCATATGCTGAGTGAATAAGTGAATGAAGGCTCACCATTCCTAGAACAAGAAAGACTGGCTGCTGGAGGGAAGGGGAAAAAAGTCGTAAGTTTCAAACAAGGAAATGGGGTCTCATTTCCAGCCTTTGGCAGGGAGTGGAACAGCCGGGTGCTGTGAGAACCACATCACTTTTAATTCACATGGGGCTCAGGCAGGAAAGGATCAAAACCCAATTTGAGAACTTGAGAGTCGCCCTGGGGCTCTGTGGTTTGGGAATAATAGGGTCAATCTGAAGGCTGCATTGTGTCACTATTTCCATTACACACTTTCCAGGGTCCCCACTTGGCCGGTAAACTCAGAGCGGAGTCTTCTGTCTTGGAAGATGGAAACAGAGGCCCAGAGAGGTAAGTTTTGAGAATGCTGCCTGTTGGGAACAGGGAGTCTGGGTGCGGTGGCTCATGCCTGTAATCTCAGCACTTTGGGAGGCCCAGGTGGGCGGACCACGAGGTCAAGAAATCAAGACCATTCTGGCCAACATAGTGAAACCCCGTCTCTACTAAAAATACAAAAATTAGCTGGGCATGGTGACGCGCACCTATAATCCCAGCAACTCGGAGGCTGAGGTGGAAGAATTGCCTCAACTCAGGAGGTGGAAGTTGCAGTGAGCCGAGATCACGCCACTGCAATCCAGCCTGGGCGACAGAGTGAGATGCTGTCTCAAAAAAAAAAAAAAAAAAAAGAAAAATCTGAAGTCTTCTCAGCAAGATAAGTGGACACCAAAGGCACTTTCTGGCTTCAGGCCTGTGGCCCTTGGGGCTGTCCTTGGACAAATGCTAGGAGGTCCTTGGCAATGTCTGTTTTTAAAAGGGTGGGGCGAGGGGAGGATGTTACAGCCTGCCTCCACCAGGAAGCAGCCTCAGCCTAGCCGTATTATCTGCAAACTTTCACTGCCTGTTCCTGTTACTCCACTCCTTACCCCTCAAGTCCCCCAGACACAACTACATAGCCCGCTGTGTTCTCCCTTTGATTCTCCCGGCCCTTCAACCCCATTTCTTCCCTTTCCAACCCCAACTGCAAGCATCCTCTGTCCCTAGTCTGGTTCGTTCTCCATCATGCCCTCACTCACAGCCCCCATTATTAGCTCAAGGCAAAAGCTGCATGTCCCTCCCCTCCCAGTCACTTGCTCCCTTGGGCTATAAATAGCACAGCCATGCCTTAGATCTTGTTGAGAGCTTCAAGACTTAGTCCCCCTTCCCCCCATCCCTTCCCGTTTAACACAACAGGGAGAACAAGACTGAAGTTTCCAATTAGGGTGGGCAAACCCAGGAAGGAGGGGGTCTGGGGGAAGGGAATGAGAAAAGCTGTGCTGAATTCGGAACCACACAGAATATGGTAACTTTGCCATCTGTTGTCAGGGACTCTCCACTTTCCCCCAGCCTGCTACCCATTCCCTGCCACTTGCTCCTGGAGGAAGAGGAGCAGCAGTGCAGGGGGAATTCTAACAGTAATTCTCTTTTAACCCTTATGATCATCCTCTGGGCAGGTGCTACCTTGCTTTTACTGACGAAGCCATAGACTCTAAGAGACTGAGTGGCAGAACCCAATATTTAGAGTGGTTGATTTGTGGGCAAATTGATCCCACGTCTGGCTTTGGCCTACACTAAGTCTGTCTGCATCATTGATTTAGGCCCCTCTAAATCAGAATTTCTATTGATGTGACCTGATTTGGAAGAAAAAGAGGTCTACTAAACAAATTACTAATGTAGCAATGCATAAATGGAAAACATTAAAGACTCCGCATGTTCACAAAAATGATGCCATCATAATTTTATCTTATCTGTTTACTAAAGCAGGACTCTACAGAAATCTGTTCCTTCAAGTTTTTTTTAGTTACTGTATGTTCTCAGAAGTTTTTGAAATACAAAGCAATTTTGCTTCTTCTATTTCAAGACTTCTCCTCTACTTTACATTCTCTCAAGTTAGTCCTGAGTAGTGAGTTAGAAATCTGGCCTTTTTTCTGTCCCTTACTATTGGGCAAAACGCTTAATGGAGCCCCAATTTTTTGTCTGTGAAGTGGAGATAATAGCAGCTACCTCATTGCTATTGTGAGGATTAATCTACACAAAGGAGGCCAGGCATGGCAGCTCAGGAGGATAATCCCAGCACTTTGGGAGGCCGAGGTGGGTAGATCACTTTGAGGGCAGGAGTTTGACACCAGCCTAGCCAATAGGGTGAAACCCCAACTCTAATTAAAAATACAAATAAAGGCCGGGCGCGGTGGCTCAAGCCTGTAATCCCAGCACTTTGGGAGGCCGAGGTGGGTGGATCACGAGGTCAAGAGATCGAGACCATCCTGGTCAACATGGTGAAACCCCGTCTCTATTAAATATACAAAAATTCAGCTGGGCATGGTGGCGCGTGCCTGTAATCCCAGCTACTCAGGAGGCTGAGGCAGGAGAATTGCCTGAACCCAGGAGGCAGAGGTTGCGGTGAGCCGAGATCGTGCCATTGCACTCCAGCCTGGGTAACAAGAGCGAAACTCCGTCTCAAAAAAAAAAAAAAAAAAATACAAATATTAGTTACGTGTGGTGGCACGCACCTGTACTCCCAGCTACTCGGGAGGCTGAGGCTAGAGGATGCCTTAAGCCCAGTTCAAGGCTGCAGTGAGCTATGATTACCATTGCAATCCAGCCTGGGTGACAGAGTGAAATTCCGTCTCAAAATAAAACAAAAACAAAGCAATTAGCACACTGCTTGGCCCATAGAAGGTGCTCAGTAATCACGGCAATTATTTCTCAGCTCTGGGCTGAGACACTGTGGGAACATCACCATCATTTCAATAGGGAGAAGCTGAACTTCACTATCCATGGTTTGGCTCCTGTTCTTCAAAGGACTTCAAAGGGAATATAGTGTCCATCTCCTGAGAATTCAGGCCACTGCGGAACCTGGAGAGGCAGCACAGGAGGGTGTTATGTGAAAGACTGGGAGGAGAGTTCCCATGGACGCCGGGGACATGTGAAGGCCCTGGGGAGTTGCTGTGACCCTGGGTCTCTGCCTAGAGCAGTGAATGCTGGGGGGGAGAAAAGGACATCAGCTGCTGAACAAATTTCCAATGCTGCAAAGCCCCTTTAGGATAAACACAGGGCTGAGTAATCTAGGGAAGGAACAAAGGCCTGGGATGGAGTGGGATCTCCCTAGCACACCCTATCTTTTTCCATTTACTTAGCAAGTACTTTTTCTTCTCCTAAACAAGGATGCCAGGATTGACTAGCATTCCTAAGCTTCAGTATCCATCTGGAAAGAATTTCCATTTAACCAGCCCCCTGGAGGTTAGCATTGCAGTTAGGAGTGCAAACACTGGAGCCAACCTGACCTGGGTTCAGATGACAAAACTGCCATATACTAGCTCGGATAACTCATTCAGCCTCTCTGAAGCTCCATTCCTTTGTGAACAAACTGCTACTTACCATATAGCATAGCTGAGAGTTTTGAAATATACTGAGTATAGGGCCGGGTGCAGTGGCTCACGGCTGTAATCCCAACACTTTGGGAGGCCAAGACGGGCATTTTATCTGAGGTCAGGAGTTCGAGACCAGCCTGGCCAACAATGGCGAAACCCCATCTCTACTGAAAATATCAAAATTAGCTGGGCTTGGTGGCAGGTACCTGTAATTCCAGCTACTCGAAAGGCTGAGGCAGGAGAATCACTTGAACCTAGGAGGCAGAGGTTGCAGTGATCTGAGATCACGCCACTGCACTCCAGCCTGGGCAACAAGAGTGAAACTCCATCTCAAAAAAAGGAAAAAAAAAAAAAAAAAAAAAGATACTAAGTACAGAAGAGCCCTAATCCCAGTTACTGTCATCCCTGTAACCTGAGTGAGCATCACCCCATAAGTAGTATAGAATTCTAGAAACTGGGCCCCGTGGCTCCCACCTGTAATCCCAGCACTTTGGAAGGCCAGTTCTGAGACCAGCCAGGGCAACATGATAAAACTGTCTCTACCAAAAACACAAAAATGAGCCAAGCGTGGTAGCGGTGTGCACCTGTGGTCCCAGCTACTTAGGAGGCTAGGATGGGAGGGTTGCTTGAGCCTCGAGTTTAGTTTGAGGCTGCAGTGAGCTAAGAACATATAGCCTGGGCAACAGAGGGAGATCCTGTCGAGAAAAAACAAAACACGGCCAGGTGCAATGTCTCATGCCTCTAATCCTAGTACTTTGGGAGGCCGAGGCAGGTGGATCACGAGGTCAAGAGATAGAGACCATTCTGGCCAATATGGTGAAACCTCGTCTCTACTTAAAATAGAAAAATTAGCTGGGCGTGGTGGTACGGTGCCTGTAGTCCCAGCTACTTGGGAGGCTGAGGCAGGAGAATTGCTTGAACCCAGGAGGTGGAGATTGCAGTGGGCCAAGATCACGTCACTGCACTCCAGCCTGGCGACAGAGCTTCCCTCTCAAAACAAAAAACAAACAACAAACAAAAAAACCCAAACCGGCAGGGCGTGGTGGCTCAGGCTTGTAATCCCAGCACTTTGCAAGGCCCAGGTGGGTGGATCATGAGGTCAGGATTTTGAGACCAGCCTGACCAACATGGAGAAACCCCGTCTCTACTAAAAATACAAAAAATTAGCCGGGCGTGTTGGCACGTGCCTGTAATCCCAGCTACTTGGGAGGCTGAGGCAGGAGAATCACCTGAACCTGGGAGGTGGAGGTTGCAGTGAGCCAAGGTTGTGCCACTGCACTCCAGCCTGGGCCACAGATCAAGACTCGGTCTCGGGGAAAAAACAAAACAAAACACAACTCAAAACCAAAAGGCAGTCCAGAGAGCGTGCCTCTCCCAGCTAGGGCTTTTTATTTATATTCCACATTGTTCTTAAGAGAATCCGAGGCAGTGTTGCTTGGAGGACCAGGCTTTCTGCTCATCCTTGTTCCTACATCTCCATCTCCGTTCTCCACATCAAGCCTGTCTGATCTAGCCACTTAATTCCATGGGAACTAGAAGACTGAATCTAGTTAGGGGCTCCTCTCCATCTGGTCTTTCCTTACTTTCCAGAGCCTGGAGCTCTGGCCTGGGACTCAGCGGATGGGGGGTTAAGACTGATGCCCTGTCCTTTCCCCTCCCCTCTCCATCCCTGACTTCAAAGTCTTCATAAAGCCCAAGTCATTGCTTCCCTGACCCCATAGTGGCAGCTCCATCAACCGTTTTTGGTGAGTTCAAAACAGCAGACGCAGAGCCCTGGACTGGCCGCTCGCTCTCCACATTCTAGCCATCTCCTAGGGTAAGCACCAGCATGCCAAGAACCTGGGGGGCCATGAGTCCTTGCTCCTCCAGGAGAGGAGTTATCTTCTAACTAGGATAGAAGCTGACTCAGGGCAGGCACAGTGGCTCATGCCTGTAATGCCAACACTTTGGGAGGCCGAGGTGGGCAAATTGCCTGAGCCCAGGAGTTTAAGATTGGCTGGGTGACATGGCAAAACTGTCTCTACAAAAAATACAAAAATTAGCTGGGTGTGGTGGCATGCACCTGTAGTCCCATCTACTTGAGGGGCTGAGGTGGAAGGATTTCTTGAGTCTGGAGGGTCAAGGTTGTAGTGATTGGCACTGCGCTCCAGCCTGAGTGACAAGGTGAGATGCTGCCTCAAAAAAAAAAAAAAGAAAAGAAAAATGCATCCTATTGGTAGAACCCCTAGTCTGAGGACCAGGACTCTGAGACTCTGATCACAGAAGACATTTACAGGGGTCGGCCAGAAGAGTGACAGGGTTTCCAGCCCAGAGATGAAGGTAGCCAGTTGGTAATTGTGAAGAACCTGCCTGGAGAGATGGACCTGGAAAAACAGGAGCAGCTCAGGAACCATGTCTTTCTTTAGTACTTATATGCAAAATATATGCTAAATTACATGCAAATCGATGTGTGACATTGCAATCTCTGGCAACTTGGTAACCAATGCTGTAACACTGCCTGGTCTAGCATGGTTTTGGCTCCCTGGGGCCACATCCTGCTCTGTAGGTCCCTCAGGACCAACTATCACAGACCTAAGGCCAGCGGGTCCCCAATGCTCAAGGACTGTTTCTCCCTGATCCATGGATTTTTCCAGCTGTTTTTCTTGGCCCAAGGATCACACTCACAGGGATGCAGATGGGGGAAGGGGAAGCTGAGAAAACAGTGAAGTTAGAATGAGCTGGGCAAGAGGCAGATGGTAGAAAACGGAAATGGAGAAATGGCACTAGTGGCCCAGCCACCCGAGATGGGATACCTGGGAGGGACAGCTTTTCAAGGAGAGGCTGTGTTGGGCATGGTGAGATGGGTCTTAGTGGGTAACCCTCCTTTCCTCTCCAGACTGAGGAATCAGAGTTCTGATTGTGGAGTGCCTCTCTCTAGAACTGAGCTGCAGCCTAGGTGTCCCAGCTGCTTACATCCAGGTCCAGGATTATGTCTGCTAACAGACGCTGGTGGGTGTCACCCGAGGATGAAGACACTGTGTGTAAGAAGCTCCTCAGGAAGACTCGGGAATCTCCCCTGGTGCCTGTAGGTAAGTGAAGAAAGGAATGGGGTACAAGTAGGGGGCCTTCTCTGAGCAATCATGTCTTCTGGTACCTTCCAAGAAGAATAAAGCAGAGGTCAGAGAACCCAAGTGGTCCTCCTCACAGAACAAGGGAACTAACAGCAAAGATGCCAAGGGGTAAACCCTTACAACGAAATGAGGACGTGTGGATGGGCGGAGGTGGCGGCCAACCGAGTACATGGGTTATGAGGAAGCTGAGCACCAACACCCAAATAGGGTCAGAGGAACACTTTGGGGTCCCCCAGGGCTTCCTGCCTGATGGCCCTGGTAAAGTAGTTAAACAGCTGTACCAGGAGGTGGGAGCCAGCAGTGTGACTGAAGAAGGCCCCAAAGCAGAGCAAATTGGTGGGGAGGAGCTGTGTCATGGTGATCAGCTATTTGTATATGGGCGAGGGGCATCACTAGAGGGAGGCAGCCACTTGGAAAATGCCATTGAAGGGCAAAACTCAATATTCTAATGATCCCCCTAGGCCCCCTGCATTCCCCCCTCCCCCACGAGATGCTGCATAAAAACAGCTGTTTATCCAGGTGTTCAGACTGCCTGGTGAGGTGTCTCTCATTAGGGGAGTGCTGTGCATTGTGGCCGTGGCCCAGGGGCCGTGTTCTCTCCCCACAGGCTTAGGAGGCTGCTTGGTGGTAGCAGCATACAGGATTTACCGGCTGAGGTCTCGTGGTTCCACCAAGATGTCCATACACCTGATTCACACCCGAGTGGCAGCACAGGCCTGTGTCGTGGGTGCAATCATGCTAGGTGAGTAGCTTCGTGGGGTCGCAGGAGAATGAGATAAACCCAATTAGGCAGAGTCTGTATATCTGTAAGTCCCAACAGTTAAAAGGATCATGACTTGGCCGGGTATAGTGGCTCATGCCTGTGATCCCAGCACTTTGGGAGGCCGAGGTGGGTGGATCACAAGGTCAGGATATCAAGACCATCCTGGAGGACCTGGTGAAACCCCATCTCTACTATAAATACAAAAATTAGCCAGGCATGGTGATGTGTGCCTGTAGTCCCAGCTACTCAGGAGGCTGAGGCGAGAATTGCTTGAACCTGGGAGGCAGAGGCTGCAGTGAGCCAAGTCTGCGCCACTGCACTCCAGCCTAGACAAGAGTGAGACTCCATCTCAAAAAAAGAAAAGAAAAAATGACCTAAGTCCCTGTTCCCTATTCTGGGCTCCACATCACGTCCTTGGTGAAACCCCTATTCTGAGCCATCTTCCCTGTTTAGGCTCCTGTCCAGATCGGTGGGGATGGTGCACAGTGTCTCATGACAGTTTGCCCTAGGGTGAGAAAAATCATGCAACAGAACACATGTTGAATTTCTCTTCCTCTTGAGATTAAAAAGCAGCCACTTGCTGTGACAGTGGACAAATCCTTCTCACTGAGCCTCAGTTTCCTGATGTATAACAATAACCACCCCTGGCCTGCCTACCTCACAGGCTGCTATAAGGTTTCTCAGATACACAATACACGTGAAATTGCTTTGTAAGCTGTCAGATGGGCGATTTCCCCAGGCTGTTTGGTCAGATGCTTGGAACAGGTGTTGGAACCTGGGGCTGAGCAGGAAGCTGGACTCTGAAGGGAGCAGCTAGAGGTGAACCCCTGGGACACCTGAGAGAGACAGAGGATGGGTGAAGGGTTCAATGCCAAGACGCATGACTTCTTTTCCCTCACACAGGGACTGTGTACACAATGTGTAGCGATTATGTGAAAAGGATGGCACAGGACGCTGGAGAGAAGTAGGACTCCTATAGGAGCCGAGGCAGTCCGACTTCCCTAAATCAATCCCTGGTATGTTCCTAATAAAGCAGTTTTGAGAAAAATCAACAGACTCTTTTTCATTGGGGGAGAACAGAGTAAGGGACTGGTGGTGGCTGGGGAGAGGACTTGGAGCAAATGGCTGGAAATCAAAGTGCTCTGGCCCCATACCCCAGGGCAAGGGAGGTTCTTGGGGGGCGGGGCAGCAATTTCCTGAGGTGGTGGGGTAGACCTCTGATCCCAGGAACCCAACAACTCCCAAGCCATCTTAGGTCCCACCCTGAAGCAGCACGGACTGAGAGCAAGGGGGCAATAACAGGGCCTTGATGCTCATGGGAACACTGAATTAAAAGGCAGGCTGCTTCCCTGGGGATTCAGGCAGGAAGGAGGCTGCAGCTGGAAGCAGAGGCAGTGAAGCCTCTTGGGAGATGACATATATTCAGAAATGTAAGCACCAGGACCAGAAGGGGCAGGGGAGACGGGGATGAAAGGAGCAGAGCAAGACAGAGGTCAAAATGTTCTGTTCACTTGCAAACCATGGCAAAGGTCAAACTTGTAGAAAATAAAATTCCATGTAAATACCAAAGATAGGGCCCCTTGGGGTTCCATCCCCCCTTCTCTTTCTGTGAGCCCAAGCAAGCTCCTCTCTTTCCTTGGAAATGGAGCCTGGCAGAGGGCACAGAAGGAAGCAGGAGGCCAAATGCTCCTCTCTCACTGGTGCTCTGGGTTAGAGGTTGGTGAGTTGTTCAAGATGCCAACAGCAGCTTCCAGACACTCTCTAACAACACGAAGGCCATGTCATACCAGGTCTCAGCTTCAAGTGCAGGAGTTGCAACCCACTGCAGGGAGCAGGAGCTGCCAGGAGTCCGTGCACTCACATGGGGTAATTGAGCACAACATCCTGTTTGGCAAGTTCCAGCAACATAGGATCATCGAAGAATTTGCTTATGCTCACATCTTCACTGAGGCCCTGCAGAACAAGGAAAAACACAAGAAAGCCTGAGGTGGTGGCAGACTGAGTGGGGAGGCCACCCAAGACCTGCGCTCAGTGAGGCTAGTGGTAGCAGGAATGTAGGTGGTGGTGTTTCAGGAGCCCTGCTTTCAGGGTACTATCATAAGGGAGGGTAAGGCTCTCCTTTCACAGCAAGACTGGGGCCCAGGTCTAGGTGCCTCAAGAGTATAGAGATCATATGTCTACATTGGAAAAGGGTCCTTTAGGAAAAGGGGCCAAAAGACAGAGATAGAGATCCTACTTCTGAGAGTCCTGGGGGGTTGAGGGCTGGGTACAGGCCCAAGGAAGACATACCTTCCTACGACGAGTTTTGATCATGAATTCCCGGGCCAGGTGAGGTGCCGGCTGTGGCTCCAAAGGACGAATGACAATGCTCTTGTCCAGAGGATCACCAGGGACAATCTAAAAGGCAAAGGAATTTCAGATGGCCCAGGCAGACTCCCCAGAAGATTTGGGCCTAGAAGCAGGATTCTTATTTTATTTAAAAAAAAAAATTTTTTTTGAGACCGAGTTTCACTCTTGTTGCCCAGGCTGGAGTGCAATGGCATGATCTTGACTCACTGCAACCTCTGCCTCCCAGGTTCAAGCGATTCTCCTGCCTCAGCCTCCTGTGTAGCTGGGATTACAGGCATGCACCATCACGCCCGGCTAATTTTGTATTTTTAGTAGAGACAGGGTTTCTCCGTGTTAGTCTGGTCTCAAACTCCCGACCTCTGGTGATCCACTCTCCTCAGCCTCCCAAAGTGCTGGGATTACAGGTGCCAACCACTCTGTCCAGCTAATTTTTTTTTTTTTTTTTTTTTTTTCTTGTATACACAGATTCAAGTTGCCCCGAATATATGCTCCCCAGAAGAGTCTTCTCTAGGATGCTGTACATCTCACTTAGGGCTTGGAGGGGGATCAGGACAGAAGGGGATGAGGCTTGCAGAGGTGCGAGGCCAAGCCAGCCAGCCTGCATTGTTTTCTCACCTGCCAATGGTGGAAGACAGACAGAGAAAAGGCTTGTCCCTGGGTGTGAGTCCGGAGATCAGTCTCAAAGCCAAAAGAGTCGATGGCTGGGATAAAAGCTTTGATGGTGTACAGAGGGGAGCCTGGGATGGGTGCATCCTGAGTCACGTGCCCCCTGAGACAAAAAAATAAAGGCCGAGTCTCTAGTTAAACAAAGGCCGAAAGATAAGAAGCAATCTGCCATTGGCTGTTCCCAAACGCATCCCAGCCCAGAGTTACCAACAAAGAAAGAGTAACCAAGAATGTTCTACAGAGCAGAAAAGGCTCGGGGGCTCTCAGTTTAAATTCCCTGTGGTCTTGAGTTTTTTTTTTTTTTTTTTTTGGAGAAGGAGTTTTGCCCTTGTTGCCCAGGCTGGAGTGCAATGTCATGATCTTGGTTCACCACAACCTCTACCTCCCAGGTTCAAGTGATTCTCCTGCCTCAGCCTCCCAAGTAGCTGGGATTACATGCATGTGCCACCACACCCGGCTAATTTTGTATTTTTAGTAGAGTTGGGGTTTCTCCATGTTGGTCAGGCTGGTCTTGAACTCCTGACTTCAGGTGATCCACCCGCCTCAGGTTCCCAAAGTGCTGGAATTACAGGCGTGAGCAACTGCGCCCAGCCTAATTCCCTGTGGAAGTCAAAGTGGCAGCAACCTCTGGAGAGGACAGGAGTGGGACAGTGATGGGACACGGGCCCAAAGACATTCCCATCACTGATTTGCCTCAGCACTTTCTCCAAGACCTCTCTGAGGAGGGGACCCCAAAAGAAACATCAAATTTTAATCTGAAGAAAAGCTGGGGCTTGCCTCACTCTTTTCCTACTTCCTTCTGGGAAATCAGCTCTCAGGGTTTCCAGAGTGAAGAGGGAAGGGGAGGCCAACCCTCCTCCCTGCAGGAGCCAAGGTGCCTCTTGGTCTGCTCTTGCTCTCAGCACTCTCCCTAATATACCTGGGGTTGCTCACCTGCGCCTGGCCAGGACAGTATAAACCGCAGAGACGCAGTCTGCAGGCGCCTGGACCTCTACAAAGTAGTAAGGCTCCATCAGACGAGGCGTGGCCTGCAGCAGAGTGAGAAGAAAGGGCCCTCAGCTTGGGGAAGGCTGGGGGCCTGCAGTCCCAGTTGCTGCTCCTCTTAGTGCCCTGTCCAGTGAAGCAGATGGTCCCCTATAGCCTCATTCTCTTACCATGAGGAAGGCAGAGTAGACAACTCTCCTGGCTGTGGGGATGATCTGGCCCCCTCCACGGTGCAGGGGCTCCTGGGCAACCACTGCATCCAGAATCTTAAACTTGACGTTCCGAATCACTGTAAAAGAGGTGGGGGCAGCTGACTAGAAAGAGGTTCTGGGCCCGCCACGGGGCCATGGCGGAGTAGCAGTCTCCTGTAACACTGCAGTTGTCTTGCAGTCATGAAAGACATGGTACAGAAACCACACGGGAGGTAGGAGTTCTAACTGAATAAGCAAGGCCCATGGCAAAAAGGTCAGAAGTTAAGTAAATGCTTAGGGTTTGCTTCAGGCCATGCTCAAACATAGAACTTTCCTAGAAGTTTATTTCCTTCTTCTGTAGATATTTACATTTTTGTGGATGTAGAATAAATCCCGGTACATTTGGTCCCATAAAGCCCAATCAGGGTCTATAAACCACTCTGATCTCATCATCCCCTTGATATTTCCCCTCAAATATGTCCAGGGCCAAACGCTTCTTAGAAATGAGGAGCAAATAACAGTTTGGAAATGACTTAAATTCCCAGGCTATACCACATGGATGTACCAGGATAAGGAGGGAGAAGGAAGGACGTTGGCCCAGGACATGGGACAGTCCTGTGTACCCCAAGCTGCTTCTCCTGCCCAGTCCTAAAGATGGTGAGCCCATCCTACTCATAAGACTGGCTCTAAGGACCCTTGTGGACTGGGGTAGGGGAGTGCTGGTAGACTTACACTCATCACAGAGGGGGCCCTCCCTGGTTCCCCATTGGAAACCTTGAACGATGCTGTCCTTCACTGAACCAAGAAGAGCCTTGTCAACCTACAGAGAAACATGAGGCCTCCTTAGCAGTCATCCTGACAACAGCTGAAGCGTTTAGAGGAAGGAGAAGATAAATACGCCTGTAAGAGGATATTGTTCTTTACAAGAGGACACAAAATACTTTTTGGAAATAAACACTTTGTAGTTTCTTCCACTCCAGAGGTAAGAGACTGCCACCCAGTTCCCATCAGTTCTGCTGTACCTCGGAGGGCAGAGTATCATCCACCAGAATGTTGGGGCCAGTGGCATCAGGGCCAAAAGCCCAGATGGAACGGGCAGCCAGCAGATCCCAATCATACTTGGTCTGGAAGAACTCTCCTAGCTTCTTCCTGGGGAAAGGAGGAGACAATGGAGCTGTCGGCCAGCTCTGTGATTGCTGGTCCTGGAGCCACAAACCCTCCCTTCCTAGGAGACAGTCACCTCATTCTACCTACTGTGCCCAGGACAAGAGCAAAGGCAAAGATATAAATGCTTCCTAGAAAGATGTGTGCTCTTAGAGACCCAGCAGGTAAGCCGTGGCATCCCTGCTTCCTTTTGACCCTGTCAGAGCCCCATTCTTACCTGTTCCATGTAATCTGGACCACCTCATTCTCTATGTCCTCTGCCAGGCCCTTCTCAAGAGGCTCAGCAATCATGGTGATCTTGTTCCTGGTCAGAATGGAAATGGGTGGTGAGGAGGGCTAACAGAACAGTAGAAGAGGCATTCCTAAAAAAAAGGTTACAAGATGGACTGCTGAGGAAGTGACATCACTGAAAGACATGGGTTTCAAGTGTGGTGGCTCAGATCTGTAATCCCAGCACTTTGAGAGGCCAAGGTGGGAGAATCACTTAAACCCAGAAATTTGAGGCTGCAGTGAGCCATGGCTCTCACCACTGCATTCCAGCCTGGGTGACACAGCAAGATACTGCCTCTTAAAAACAAACAAACAAAAATATTAACAGCCTGGGCAACAAAGCAACAGACCCCAGCTCTATAAAAAATTAGTCAGGTGTTGTTAGCACACCTGTAGTCCTAGCTACTTGGGAGGCTAAGGTGGGAGGATCACTTGAGCTGGGGAGGTTGAGGCTGCAGTGAGCCATGGCACTACTGTAATCCAGCCTGGATGACAGAGTGAGACCCTATCTCAAGGGAAAAAAAAAAAAAAAAAAAAAAAAAAACAAACCACAGGATCGGGGCAAAGGAGAGCAAAAAGGGCAAAGCGCTTATCTTCTTTCTTTCATTTGAATCTCCTGGTCTTTAAAAAAGAAAAGTTTAGGCTGGGCACAGTGGCTCATGCCTGTAATCCCGGCACTTTGGGAGGATGAGGTAGGCGGACTGCCTGAGGTCAGGGGTTCGAGATCAGCATGGGCAACGTGGCAAAACCCTGTCTCTACTAAAAACACAAAAACTTAGCCAGGTGTGCTGGTGTGCGCCTGTAATCCCAGCTACTCGGGAGGCCAAGACATGAGAATCATTTGAATCTGGGAGGCAGAGGCTGCAGTGAGCCGAGATCGTGCCACTGCACTCTAGCCTGGGCAAATGAGCAAGACTCTGTCTCAAAAAAAAGAAGAAGAAGAAGAAGTAAGGTTTAAGATGGGCATGGTGGCTGATACCGATAATCCCAACACTTTGGGAGGCCAAAGTGGGAGAATGCTTGAGCCCAAGAGTCTAAGACCAGTGTTGGCAAAAAACAAAACAAAACAAAAACAGGTGGCATGGCGTGTACCCATAGTCCTAGCTGTTTGCGAGGATTGCTTAAGCCCCAGCAAGTCGAGGCTGCACTCCAACCTGTGTCAAAAAAACCAAAACCAAAAAAAGAACAAGGTTTGGAGTAAAGTTTCAAGATGGTCATTTTACAGAGGCTAAGTGGCACTTAAGAAACTCCTCTTGGGAATACCCAAGGCAAATAATCCCATGGCACTGTGTTCAAAGGCAGAAGGGTGAGAGGGCTGGAGTGTAACTCAAGTATTCTAAGCACCCCCCATTCCTAGCTGTAAGGTCTCTCTGTGCACAGTGCTCACGGTGGGGGGTGGAGGTGGCAGATAAAGGAGAGAGAGCATCCTGGAGGCTGCAGTCCTGGGGACACTGTGCTCCCAGCTTACTTCTTATTAGGCGTTTCAGCAAAGCACTTGAGGGAGGATGTTTCCACCACCGTCTCACAAAACGTGACAACTGGGTCAGCCACCTGGGAAATAGAAAATAAATTACTGAATTGAGCTCTAATTTTGTTGGAAGGACAACCTTTTACCTAAGGGAATTCAGAAGCTCCCTTGACGCTACCTCTGTGAAAACCCCAACTGCCTTAATCAGCACAAGTGACAAGTACAACAGCAAGTTAAAAGAGCTGTCCATACCATCACCGAAAAGCCTGAGAAAACTTACTGTAGCAGGCCGGGTGCAGTGGCTCAAGCCTGTAATCCCAGCACTTTGGGAGGCCGAGGCGGGTGGATCACGAGGTCAAGAGATCGAGACCATCCTGGTCAACACGGTGAAACCCCGTCTCTACTAAAACTACAAAAAATTAGCTGGGCATGGTGGCGTGTGCCTGT